>NW_020528320.1:0-36912 GCF_003368295.1 Carassius auratus | reverse complement strand
ATTATGATGTATCCCTTGTGCATTGCTCAAATTCACTACCCTTTCGTATGTTCGGGATGAAAACATCCACTCAGATTAACTGCTATAAGCATTAGATTATTATCCCCCCCCCCCCCCAATTTATTGTTGGTGGCTGTTTTTGCCCCATTGACTTCCATTATAATGACATTTTTTATTGCAAAGCCATGACACATAATCATGCATTCTTGATTGTTTGTGGTTTTCCCTGTTGGGAAGAGGTCAAATTTGTTATTTTTTACAGTTGATCACTAGGTGGGACCATCAACCCTTTAGATAGGCCTGTGCAAAAAAAGCTTAGTTTCTGACTTGAATATGAAGCTATATGGAGTATAACAGCATATTATAGTTTGTGTATGTGTGTAAGATAGATAGAGAGAGAGAGAGAGAGAGAGAGTGAGAGAGACCTTTGCGCACTTACCTTGATGGATTTGAACAAATGTAAATGTACACCTCAGATCTCAGAACTACATGGAGTAAACAAAAGTGTATTTATGCACCTGCTGCCTTTTAATGGTGGTGATAAGTATAGACTAAACTAAAGCAAAGCACATGGATTTAAACACTTGCATGTCATCCTGCTGGTCATTTGATGGTTAGAAGAGCAGCAAGCAATACGAGAAAGGGCTTGACTTGAACCAAAGTTTTAGAGATGATTATGCAGCTTGACCTCTCCCGCGAGCTGCTGCTTATTTTAAGTTGGTATTGCATTTTGGTCCATAATAAATTATGTTCAAAGTAGTTTTTTTTTACAACATTAAAGGTTTTAAACTGGCTTTACCATCAAAAAAAGACAAGCATTTCACACATAGGCCATCCGCACTTTTCACCATCAAAGGCAGCAGGTGCATAAACACACTTCTTTTTTTATTGTTTAGTCCATGTAGTTCTGAGAGCATGAGGTGTATATTTGGATTGTTTCAGATACATCAAGGTAAGTGCACAAATGTCTCTCTCACACTCTTTCTCTCTCTCTCTCTCTCTCTCTCTCTCTCTCTCTCTCTCTCACACACACAAACACACACACACACTCTCACACTATAATTTGCTGTTAAACTCCATATACAAGCCAGAAACTAAGCTTTTTTTTGCACAGGCCTATCTACAGGGTTAATGGTCTCACCTACTGATCAACTGTAAAAATAACAAATGTTACCTCTTCCCAACAGGGAAAACCACCAACAATCAAGAGTGCATGATTTTATGGTGTCATGGCTCAAAAAATTTAGTTATAATGGAAGTCAATGGGGCAAAAACAGCCAACAACAATAAATGAGGGAGAATAAATTAAAATCTAATGCTGCACAAAAACTGACAATACATCAAAGCCAATCTTGTTATTAATCTTTGACATGCCCAAGACTGTCATAAAAGGTCAAATAAATATCCAGTCCACAATTACTTTTTATATTGAAAATTTATCATTTGTCACGATTTATGAACTTGGCAATTAAAGAGTTAAAATCTTGGATTTTTTTTTAAACATTTGGTAGTTTTGATCAGTACTGAGATTGATTAATAGATTTATGCAAAAAAAAAAAAAAAATCTTTATCTGTATTTTTTACAGCATTTTAATTTACCCACTGTGTACTGTTGAGTTTTTGAAAATTTTCAAACATTTTCCCAAAATATGTGTCAAAATAAGATTTGTCACCAAAATTCATTCCCTTAGTTGAAACACTGAGAAAGTTGTGGCCAAAATAAGACTCAACTTTACCCCTAGTGGACGAAAACGTCCCCAACAACGCATAAGGGGTATTATGTAACAGCAAGTCATTTGTGCAAGTACATTTGACTTGCAGTTAATGTATTTATCTGTCATTTAAACTTACTAAAACAGAAATCCTGTCTCCTCCTCTAGTGGACATTAAGTGAAAGACCTTCATTGCTCAGATAATAAAAGTCACTAGGATTTTTTTGAGAAGGAAAAAGTCTGACCAGTTACAGCAACGAGTCATATGAGTCTGAAGATCTGAGCTGAATTTGGTGAAACATAAAATTTTTAGTCGTTATATCTCTCATAATAAATGATAATAATGTTCAAATATATGTTGGCTTTCTCAAGGCCAACAAAGAAGACTAAAGAGAAACATCATTCGATTTTGTATGTAATAAAACTAATAATTCTAATTTATTTAATAAATGTAAATATATTAATTTCCACAATTAATTATTAATGTCACACACACCTACCTAGTGCCTTTTGACTTAAAAGACAAGAGTGGTAAATGTTACAGACATATTATCATGGAACTGTTCAGTCTATTATTGATTTTTATTTCCACTTCACTTTTATCCCAGGAGACAGAACTATTTGCACTATATTAATCAATGTGACAATATTCATACAATACTGTAACCTATAAATAATTTAAAGGGGTGACTTGCAAGTCGCAGCAACACGAATTTTGTGTCCAGCTACATCTGACTCAAATATTATGTTAATTAACAGTGAGCGGTGGTTTCGGACATTACTGTTATAAGACTCTTATTCTGAAAGAATGAAAGACCGAGTTGAAGGCGGAGCGATTCGACCAATCAGATGAAAGGAGCGTTTCAGCTCCGCCCACAAGTGAGAATGAAATATTGAAGCCATAAACCGTTTTTTAAACCCCAAACGACAAAATGAGAAATCAAGTCAAAAACGAATTTTCCATCTTGTAAACCTAGATGGAAAAATGAATAAATTAGTAATTTTTTCCATTTCTCTTTATTGAATTCTTGTTCTCTCACATGAATCCTCTTGAGTCTTTTGTTTTCTGTTTTTTAATTAGGGCCCGAGCACCGAGGTGCGAGGACCCTCTTGTATCTGCTTTGTTTATTATTAGGGCCGAGCACCAATGGTGCGAGGACCCTCTTGGAATTGCTCCGTTTATTAGGGCCCGAGCACCGAGGTGCGAGGACCCTCTTGTATCTGCTTTGTTTATTAGGGCCCGAGCACCGAGGTGCGAGGACCCTCTTGTATCTGCTATGTTTATTATTATTATTAGGGCCAAGCCAATGGGCGCAGGGCCCTATTGTTCCCCTAAGGATTATTAGGGCCCGAGCACCGATGGTGTGAGGACCCTCTTGGAATTGCTCTGTTTATTATTAGGCTCAAGCCCGAAGGGGCAAAGAGCCCTATTGTTCCCCTAAGATTATTCTTCTTCTTATTATTATTAGGGCCCGAGCCAATGGGCGAGGGCCCTATTGTTCCCCTAAGGATTATTCTTATTATTAGGGCGAGAGCCCTATTGTTTTCCTTAGGATTATTTATTATTATTATTATTATTAGGGCTCAAGCCCAAAGGGGCGAGAGGCCTATTGTTTTCCTTAGGATTATTTATTATTAGGGCTCAAGCCCAAAGGGCGAGAGGCCTATTGTTTCCTTAGGATTATTTATTATTATTATTATTATTATTATTATTATTATTATTTTTTTTTTTTTTTTCCAACGTCTCGGGGGCTTTTGGGGCCCTTAACATGCTTAAAAAGTCTTGAAAATTGGCACACAGATTGGAAACTGCGGCCATTAGGGCCAGGCAGAGACTGATACACGGGCGTGGCACAGGGCTCTACAGCGCCCCCTGGAATATGGAGGGCCATATATCATACATTCTTGCTCGTAGACGTATGAAACTCGGTACACATATAAATCTCATCAATCCAAAACAACTTTTGTATTGCAATATCATTAGGCTCCGCCCAACAGGAAGTTGGCTATTTAGGGTTTAGTATTCAAATTTTTCGTCAAAGTTGTGGGGGCTTTTGGGGTCCTTAACATACTCAAAAACTCTTGAAAATTCGCGCACACTTTGGAATCTGTGGCCTTTAGGAGCCTGCAGAGGCTGGGACCCGGGCGTGGCACAGGGGCTCTACGGCGCCCCCTGGAACACAGTCAGAAATGTTGATGTATAGCTCACACATACTTGCACATATTCATATGAAACTCAGTACACATATAGATCTCATCGTGCCGAACAACTTTCGTATTGCATGTCATAGGCTCCACCCAACAGGAAGTCAGCTATTTAGAGTTATGTAAAAAGCGCATGCTCTGGAATTTGAAAATACTTGTCATAGGTTTTTTCTCGATTGCCGCCAAACTCGGTCAACATGATCTCAAGACACTGGGGATGAAAAATTGCCAGGGGATTTTTGATATCTCGAACGGTTTGCTCGTGGCGAGGCGTTGAAATTATGGCGAGAAATGAGAAACAGGAAGTGTCTAATACCGTCCACATACATTTCCTGATTTTAATCAAACTTCATCAGATTATTCGTTGTATGATGTCGATCGCATATATGTGACTATTAGGAGTCAAAGTTATAGCGCCACCAACTGGCAGAAGGAAGTGTGTCATTTTCAAAATGATTTGAATTCAGCATCTTATTATTACTCGATTTGCTTCAAACTTCATCAGAATAATGTTAAAACACAGCCGATATAAATCTGCAAGGGGGATATTGATATCTAAAAAATTGTTGGCGTGGCAACATGTCAAACTGGAATACTTCTCAGGTGATTTTGAGGCAAATAACATACTTAGAATTTCACAAAACTCTGAACACACATCAGTATTTCTGATAGGAACTTAAATTGTGAATGGATTTTGGATAGCTTGAATGGTTTTGCCGTGGTGATTTTTTTAAATGACCTTACAAAGGGAATCATTATTGTATTTTTAAATTGCAGCTTCCAAACACGTCAAAGAATTTTTTCATACAGATGAAAAAGTCATTCTGAGGAAATATGCATAGTTTAACGACTTTACAACACTGTATGGATAACAGAAAATTAAAAAAACTGTCAGACATCTCATCTCACTCTGTCCCTCTGTTTGAGTATATGTGCTTCAGACTTCCATTGTCTGAGAGAAATTGCGCCCCTACAGGTTCAATTCCCGGACTTTTACTTTCACTTTTAAATCGGTTAAAAATACAAATAAATACTTAGATTTAATTCACACTGACAAGCTAAACCAACATATCTGATTATTACCGGTTCAGGGCTCATGGATAAATTATTTCTGGCCAGAGATACGTGAGAAATAGGAGAGATGAATCACCGCTGTGATCACGAGCGTCTGGAGTAAAGAGCTCAGAGAAAACGAATTTATTCCTGTTTTAAAGCTTTTAAAAATAAATTATTACAGCGATATCACACAATCAACCAATTAGAACACACCAAGAGCTAAATTCAGATGTTTTTGAACTGTTTGTGTGAAAATGAAATATTTGCAGCTGCCTATCTGAAATCACCGCCTCCGATCAGCGCGTACAGTGTCCAGCTCAAAACAAACGAATTTATTCTTGTTTAAGAGCTTTTTTAAATAAAATATTACCACAAATGCACACAATAAACCCATTGTAACACTACAAGAGCTAAATGCAGGTGTTTGTGACCTGTTTAAGTGTGCAAGACTATTTGAAAGCGCGACTGGCAGAATAACATATCTCTCGAGCTGCAGGTTTCTGCCTTTCGTCGTACGAACGAACACATCACGGACAAGATTATTTCAAAATACATAATAGCTTGGCGAATATAAACGAAAACAGCCACGTGAACATAAACTGGATCTACTGGATTTGAATATTAAAGTGACCACATTTACCACTTGCTTCTGTCTTCAATTTTAATCTATATAAAAAAGGAAACTCATTCGACTTGGCTGCTTTTTTAATGTGTGCGTATTTATTTATTTACCTTTTTATACATTTTGTATAATTTCATAGTTTGTGTATTACAATTATAAAAACAAAAATAAATTTAGCCACTCACATAGAAATAGCTTAGGCCTTAACCTTTTTCTGACAGTTTTAGGGATTTTTAAAAATCCTAAAAAAAACTTATTTGTGCTGCAAATAATAATTTCAAACTCATTTGATACTGACCTATGACATCCTGTGACATTATATTTATTTGAATTTACATAATCTCATAGATGTAACAGTAAATCTGTTCAGCTCACAGATCAATACTAAGCTGTAATACAAGCAGAACTTTCACAAATGCTTATGAGTCATTTAAGGATTTGATAACACTGTAAAATAATGTCTAATTTGTTAACATTAGCAAATGCATTGATAACACTTTATAATAACTGCACTCATTAGTAAATAGTCAGTTCATGCTTTATAAAGCCTTGTCCCAATATTAATAGTCAGTAGTAAGCAGTTTATAAATACAGCTATAAATAGCTTGTCCTTGGTTTATAAGCACATTTATTAAAAAGGAGAGTAAAGGTCAGTTATCTTCCTATGAAAAATAAAAGATAAAAATAAACAAACAACAACACAGATTGATACAGAACTCAGAAATTTTATTGTGGATTTATGATAAATCAGCCTGTAAATGAATTCATACTCCTCCTCATACTACTCCATACTCCTTTTTCAACATGATGCCAATATACTGAGATGTTAAATTGTGAATGGGTTTAGGATAGCTTAAATGGTGTTGCCATAGAGATTTATTAAAGTAACATAAAAAAATACAATAGTTATTTTACTATATCTTTAAAATTTTTCATTCTAACTCTTCATAATTTTTTATATAAGTAGAAGTCCTCATTTGAAGGAAGCACAGTAAGTTTCATAGCTTTATCATTTTCAAGAGCCAGCATAAAATTAAAACTATCATAACTTATAAATCAAGCTTGCAATTCTTAGTACCTATAATGGCCACCAGAGGGAGCTATAGGATTACTTTTAAATAATTATTGGAGAAACGAGTATGATTTAAATAATTTATAGAAATCTTTCAAATAAAATAATATGTATTTTAGGAATTTTACTGATAAAATGACCCTCACTTAATTAGAATAACAAGCTGAAGTATTGTGAACTGTATATTAAGAATAATTCTTAATAGGCTTTATGGACAGATACGTTTTAAGTGACTCTTGAAGGTTCAGCACCACATCCTCTTTTACCACTGTTTAAAGAATTAATCTTACAGAACAGGTGTGAATGAATTTTGGATAGCTTGAATGGTTTTGTCGTGGTGATTTTTTGAAATAATAGTAAAAAAGGAACCAGTAAAAAAAAGTGCAGCTTCTAAACACTTCAAAAAAATGTACACATAGAAGACAAGTCATTCTGAGGAAATATGCATAGTTTCATGACTATACAACATTATATGGATGACAGAAAATTAAAAAACATACATCTGATGTCACTCTGTCCCTCTGTCACTGTGTGTGTGTGTGTTTGTGTGTGTTTTAAGTGAATTAGGTGTGAAACTATCAGTGAGCATTTAGTCTCCAGCGCCAACATTTTACAGAACTGCCACTTTCCTGGAGTCTCAGAATTACAATGTGTCAGGTTCTGAGAGATCTAAGATTCCAAAAAAATATTTAATTAGAATACCATGAAGTATTGTGAAATACTATATATTAAGACTTTATATATAGGCTTAATGAACAGATTAGAGTGACTCGTGAAGGACCAGCACCACCTCCTCTTGTTCGATGGTTTGAGGAATATATCTTCCAGAATCCGGGATTAAGATTTAGGAGCTCATTTTTATTCCACCTCCTTTCCTGAAAGTCTGTCTTGCAGAATTGACTAAAAATTAATCTTCACATTAATTCCTAATTCTTTTGCAATTCTTTTGTCAGTTCTTCTTGACCTGTTTTTCTCTTCCAGCTTTCCTGGACTATTGTATAGCACTCATAAATGATTAAATAAAAAATAATGGTAGTTATTAAGATTGATATGGTTTGGAATTGGTAAAATGTGCTTGGAAAAAAATCACAATAAAACAATGTTTTAATGTTTAAGTTTGGAATATTAACTGACATGAATGAATGCTATATAAATATTGTTCATGTTAACATAATGTTTATAAATGAAATCTTATTGTAAAGTGTTACTAAAGTTATATATATATATATATATATATATTGTTCTGTGAATGTGATTTTAAAGTCTAGATGATTCGGATTAACCCTTTAACTGCCATATCAAGTTCAAGTTCAAGTTCAATTTATTTGTATAGCGCATTTACAACAGCCTCCTGGCTGACCAAAGTGCTTTAACATAAGAGCAAGAATATTACACATACATAAAAATAGACCAGACAAAAAATTTAAAACCACCCATTTCAAAATGTAGCATAACACAGTAGTCAGTACACTAAGGAAAATAAAAAAGTTTTTAGCAAAGATTTAAAAATAGACAAGGAAGGGGCCAGTCTGATCTCTAAAGGCAGGGTATTCCAGAGTCGTGGCCCAGCCACTGCAAATGCACGCTCCCCTCTACGCTCCCCTCTATCCTTTAAAACCTCACTGCCAGAGGGATATTGTGAATGCATGTGCCCGCTGGGCACAGTTTACCTGATGCCACCGGGGTGGTGATGGCATTGGTGGCTTGAGCCCGCCATCGCTGCTTGCAGCTATATTTATTATTATTATTATTATTTTTTTCCAACGTCTCGGGGGCTTTTGGGGCCCTTAACGTGCTTAAAAAGTCTTGAAAATTGGCACACAGATTGGAACCTGCGGCCATTAGGGCCGGGCAGAGACTGATACACGGGCGTGGCACAGGGGCTCTACAGCGCCCCCTGGAATATGGAGGGCCATATATCATACATTCTTGCTCGTAGACGAATGAAACTCGGTACACATATAAATCTCATCAATCCAAACAACTTTTGTATTGCATATCATAGGCTCCGCCCAACAGGAAGTTGGCTATTTAGGGTTTAGTATTCAAATTTTTCGTCAAAGTTGTGGGGGCTTTTGGGGTCCTTAACATACTCAAAAACTCTTGAAAATTTGCGCACACTTTGGAATCTGTGGCCTTTAGGAGCCTGCAGAGGCTGGGACCCGGGCGTGGCACAGGGGCTCTACGGCGCCCCCTGGAACACAGTCAGAAATGTTGATGTATAGCTCACACATACTTGCACATATTCATATGAAACTCAGTACACATATAGATCTCATCGTGCCGAACAACTTTCGTATTGCATGTCATAGGCTCCACCCAACAGGAAGTCAGCTATTTAGAGTTATGTAAAAAGCGCATGCTCTGGAATTTGAAATACTTGTCATAGGTTTTTTTCTCGATTGCCGCCAAACTTGGTCAACATGATCTCAAGACATTGGGGATGAAAAATTGCCAGGGGATTTTTGATATCTCGAACGGTTTGCTCGTGGCGAGGCGTTGAAATTATGGCGAGAAATGAGAAACAGGAAGTGTCTAATACCGTCCACATACATTTCCTGATTTTAATCAAACTTCATCAGATTATTCGTTGTATGATGTCGATCGCATATATGTGACTATTAGGAGTCAAAGTTATAGCGCCACCAACTGGCAGAAGGAAGTGTGTCATTTTCAAAATGATTTGAATTCAGCATCTTATTATTACTCGATTTGCTTCAAACTTCATCAGAATAATGTTAAAACACAGCCGATATAAATCTGCAAGGGGGATATTGATATCTAAAAAATTGTTGGCGTGGCAACATGTCAAACTGGAATACTTCTCAGGTGATTTTGAGGCAAATAACATACTTAGAATTTCACAAAACTCTGAACACACATCAGTATTTCTGATAGGAACTTAAATTGTGAATGGATTTTGGATAGCTTGAATGGTTTTGCCGTGGTGATTTTTTTAAATGACCTTACAAAGGGAATCATTATTGTATTTTTAAATTGCAGCTTCCAAACACGTCAAAGAATTTTTTCATACAGATGAAAAAGTCATTCTGAGGAAATATGCATAGTTTAACGACTTTACAACACTGTATGGATAACAGAAAATTAAAAAACTGTCAGACATCTCATCTCACTCTGTCCCTCTGTTTGAGTATATGTGCTTCAGACTTCCATTGTCTGAGAGAAATTGCGCCCCTACAGGTTCAATTCCCGAACTTTTACTTTCACTTTTAAATCGGTTAAAAATACAAATAAATACTTAGATTTAATTCACACTGACAAGCTAAACCAACATATCTGATTATTACCGGTTCAGGGCTCATGGATAAATTATTTCTGGCCAGAGATACGTGAGAAATAGGAGAGATGAATCACCGCTGTGACCACGAGCATCTGGAGTAAAGAGCTCAGAAAAAACGAATTTATTCCTGTTTTAAAGCTTTTAAAAATAAATTATTACAGCGATATCACACAATCAACCAATTAGAACACACCAAGAGCTAAATTCAGATGTTTTTGAACTGTTTGTGTGAAAATGAAATATTTGTGGCTGCCTATCTGAAACCACCGCCTCCGATCAGCGCGTACAGTGTCGAGCTCAAAACAAACGAATTTATTCTTGTTTAAGAGCTTTTTTAAATAAAATATTACCACAAATGCACACAATAAACCCATTGTAACACTACAAGAGCTAAATGCAGGTGTTTGTGACCTGTTTAAGTGTGCAAGACTATTTGAAAGCGCGACTGGCAGAATAACATATCTCTCGAGCTGCAGGATTCTGGCTTTCGTCGTACGAACGAACACATCACGGACAAGATTATTTCAAAACACATAATAGCTTGGCGACTATAAACGAAAACAGCCACGTGAACATAAACTGGATCTACTGGATTTGAATATTAAAGTGACCACATTTACCACTTGCTTCTGTCTTCAATTTTAATCTATATAAAAAAGGAAACTCATTCGACTTGGCTGCTTTTTTAATGTGTGCGTATTTATTTATTTACCTTTTTATACATTTTGTATAATTTCATAGTTTGTGTATTACAATTATGAAAACAAAAATAAATTTAGCCACTCACATAGAAATAGCTTAGGCCTTAACCTTTTTCTGTCAGTTTTAGGGATTTTTAAAAATCCTAAAAAAAACTTATTTGTGCTGCAAATAATAATTTCAAACTCATTTGATACTGACCTATGACATCCTGTGACATTATATTTATTTGAATTTACATAATCTCATAGATGTAACAGTAAATCTGTTCAGCTCACAGATCAATACTAAGCTGTAATACAAGCAGAACTTTCACAAATGCTTATGAGTCATTTAAGGATTTGATAACACTGTAAAATAATGTCTAATTTGTTAACATTAGCAAATTCATTGATAACACTTTATAATAACTGCACTCATTAGTAAATAGTCAGTTCATGCTTTATAAAGCCTTGTCCCAATATTAATAGTCAGTAGTAAGCAGTTTATAAATACAGCTATAAATAGCTTGTCCTTGGTTTATAAGCACATTTATTAAAAAGGAGAGTAAAGGGTCAGTTATCTTCCTATGAAAAATAAAAGATAAAAATAAACAAACAACAACACAGATTGATACAGAACTCAGAAATTTTATTGTGGATTTATGATAAAATCAGCCTGTAAATGAATTAATACTCCTCCTCATACTACTCCATACTCCTTTTTCAACATGATGCCAATATACTGAGATGTTAAATTGTGAATGGGTTTAGGATAGCTTAAATGGTGTTGCCATAGAGATTTATTAAAGTAACATAAAAAATACAATAGTTATTTTACTATATCTTTAAAGTTTTTCATTCTAACTCGTCATAATTTTTTATATAAGTAGAAGTCCTCATTTGAAGGAAGCACAGTAAGTTTCATAGCTTTATCATTTTCAAGAGCCAGCATAAAATTAAAACTATCATAACTTATAAATCAAGCTTGCAATTCTTAGTACCTATAATGGCCACCAGAGGGAGCTATAGGATTACTTTTAAATAATTATTGGAGAAACGAGTATGATTTAAATAATTTATAGAAATCTTTCAAATAAAATAATATGTATTTTAGGAATTTTACTGATAAAATGACCCTCACTTAATTAGAATAACAAGCTGAAGTATTGTGAACTGTATATTAAGAATAATTCTTAATAGGCTTTATGGACAGATACGTTTTAAGTGACTCTTGAAGGTTCAGCACCACATCCTCTTTTACCACTGTTTAAAGAATTAATCTTACAGAACAGGTGTCAATGAATTTTGGATAGCTTGAATGGTTTTGTCGTGGTGATTTTTTGAAATAATAGTAAAAAAGGAACCAGTAAAAAAAAGTGCAGCTTCTAAACACTTCAAAAAAATGTACACATAGAAGACAAGTCATTCTGAGGAAATATGCATAGTTTCATGACTATACAACATTATATGGATGACAGAAAATTAAAAAACATACATCTGATGTCACTCTGTCCCTCTGTCACTGTGTGTGTGTGTTTGTGTGTGTTTTAAGTGAATTAGGTGTGAAACTATCAGTGAGCATTTAGTCTCCAGCGCCAACATTTTACAGAACTGCCACTTTCCTGGAGTCTCAGAATTACAATGTGTCGGGTTCTGAGAGATCTAAGATTCCAAAAAATTATTTAATTAGAATACCATGAAGTATTGTGAAATACTATATATTAAGACTTTATATATAGGCTTAATGAACAGATTAGAGTGACTCGTGAAGGACCAGCACCACCTTCTCTTGTCCGATGGTTTGAGGAATATATCTTCCAGAATCTGGGATTAAGATTTAAGAGCTTATTTTTATTCCACCTCCTTTCCTGAAAGTCTGTCTTGCAGAATTGACTAAAAATTTATCTTCACATTAATTCCTAATTCTTTTGCAATTCTTTTGTCAGTTCTTCTTGACCTGTTTTTCTCTTCCAGCTTTCCTGGACTATTGTATAGCACTCATAAATGATTAAATAAAAAATAATGGTAGTTATTAAGATTGATATGGTTTGGAATTGGTAAAATGTTCTTGGAAAAAAATCACAATAAAACAATGTTTTAATGTTTAAGTTTGGAATATTAACTGACATTAATGAATGCTATATAAATATTGTTCATGTTAAATATATATAATGTTTATAATGTTTATAAATGAAATCTTATTGTAAAGTGTTACTAAAGTTATATATATATATATATATATATATATTGTTCTGTGAATGTGATTTTAAAGTCTAGATGATTCGGATTAACCCTTTAACTGCCATATCAAGTTCAAGTTCTAGTTCAAGTTCAATTTATTTGTATAGCGCATTTACAACAGCCTCCTGGCTGACCAAAGTGCTTTAACATAAGAGCAAGAATATTACACATACATAAAAATAGACCAGACAAAAAATTTAAAACCACCCATTTCAAAATGTAGCATAACACAGTAGTCAGTACACTAAGGAAAATAAAAAAGTTTTTAGCAAAGATTTAAAAATAGACAAGGAAGGGGCCAGTCTGATCTCTAAAGGCAGGGTATTCCAGAGTCGTGGCCCAGCCACTGCAAATGCACGCTCCCCTCTACGCTCCCCTCTATCCTTTAAAACCTCACTGCCAGAGGGATATTGTGAATGCATGTGCCCGCTGGGCACAGTTTACCTGATGCCACCGGGGTGGTGATGGCATTGGTGGCTTGAGCCCGCCATCGCTGCTTGCAGCTATATTTTTTTATTAAACCTTCCGGGGGTTTTTGGAGGCCTTAACATGCTCAAAAACTCTTGAAAATTGGCACACACATTGGAATCTGCGGCCATCAGGACGCCACAGAGACTGGGACCCGGGCGTGGCACAGGGGCTCTACAGCGCCCCCTGGAACACAGTCAGAAATCTTGAACCATAGCTCACACACACTTTCATGTATTTATATGAAACTCAGTACACTTATAGATCTCATTGAGCCGAACAACTTTCACACTCTATGTCATAGGCTCCGCCCAACAGGAAGTCAGCTATTTAGGGCTGTTTATAAAAAGCATGCTCTGGAATTTGATATACTTGTCATAGGTCTTTTACTTGATTGCCACCAAACTCGGTGAACATGATCTCAAGACATTGGGGATGGAAAATTGCGAGGGGATTTTTGATATCTCGAACGGTTTGCCCGTGGCGAGGCGTTGAAATTATGGCGAGAAATGAGAAACAGGAAATGTCTAATAACATCCACATACATTTCCTGAATTTGATCAAACTTCATTGGTTTGTTCGTTTTATGATACTGATCGTATATATGTGACTATTAAGAGTCAACATTATAGCGCCACCAACTGGCAGCAGGAAGTGTGTCATTTTCCAAATGCTTTGAATTCAGCATCTTATTTTTACTCTATTTACTTAAAACTTCATCAGAATAATGACAAAACACGGCCGATGTAAATCTGTTGTGGGGATATTGATATCTGATATAGTGTTACCATGGCAACGTGTCAAACTTGAATGTTCTGTTATGGTGAGTTTGAGGCAGACAACAAGCTCAGATTTACATGAAACTCAAAACACATATCAGTATTAGTGATAGCTAGACAATGGCAAAAGCTTTTAAAAGGGCGTGAAGGAGGCACTCTATAGCGCCACCTTTTGTCAAAAGTGGGGGGGTTAGTTTTAGCTACAGACACCAAACTTGGTACATAAATTGTTCTTTTCAAGACGGACAACTTTCCAATTCACAGTCATTAGCTACGACCAACAGGAAGTCGGCTATTTTGATTTGAATATTTAAATTGAGCTCTGATTTAATGCATACTCCTCACAGGAAATGTTCACTATACTCACCAAACTTTGTCTACATGTTGAAAAAAACATTGAGGAACTTAAATTGCGAGCGGATTTTGGTTAGCTTGAACGGTTTTGTCGTGGTGATTTTTTGAAATGACAGTAAAAAGGGAATCATTAATCAGGGTATCTTCACATTTTTTAACAGCAAATTTAATGACTTTTAAGACCTTTTTAAGTCCTCTAAAAGGAAAATTTAAGACTTTATCTAAACAAAAAAAAAGGGAAATGTTCAGTCCGACAACACAGATTGATGTGGCGAAGCATTAGTGTGGCACAACTCATCACAACCACGCTCAAGACAGGTCAAAGGGGCGCGAAAACTTTTATACCAAGTGCTGATTGACCTTACAACCCTGACATGGTTGACTATGTATAAACTATCAGCCTTTAAGGTACTTCAGGTAATTTCTAAATTCTGGCCCCTCATAGCAGTTTGAAAAAGACGTGGAAGACAGCCCCAGGACATTACAAAAGCCCATTTCATCATACTTGATCTAAATTATGGTTAAATGTTGCTGCCTAATAGCCTTGAGCTGGGTTTGGGGGTTCTCCCCCAAGAAAATGTTGTTCAGGGTCTGATTAGTGTTTTCCATGTCATTTCAGACACAGATAAATGCAAGCACATTCAATAATCTATGCATAGACCTAATGAATGACAGACAATTGTAGGAAAGATCAGGATCAGAAATTTATTGCATGTTCCAGTTGTAGGAGATCCATGACTTTCCAATTTACTGTGGATACATCCATTGACACATAAAGCATGTTCCTTAAATTAAGTTCCTTGGTGCCCTCCTGAAATTATAAAAAAATAAAATCAAAACAAAGTCCACCTCAAGAATGATAACATTTTCATTCATGTTCACTCAGATTAAATTTATGCATTTAGCAGACGCTTTTATCCAAAGCGATTTACAGTGCATTCAGGCTATCAATTTTTACATATCATGTGTTCCCGGGGAATTGAACCCCCAAACTTGCTTGCTTGCTAGATCAGTGCTCTACCAGTTGAGCTACAGGAACACTAGATTAGATGGTTTGTCTAAAGTAGTGATTCTCAAACTGTGGTCTGGGGACCAATGGAGGTATGCCAGATTACCAAAGAGGTCTGTGAGCAAAAGTCATCAACCAAAATGACTGACATGGACTGTGACACCGTTGAACATTTCCAATTCACTTCTCATGACTTGTTTTCTAATCATGCACATTATTAGCAGGTGAAGTTAGCCATGGTTTCAGAAGACTAAAATGGCCTACATTTTTACATGCATTAGGGATGATCATTAAGCCAAATATGTCAAGTTTTTTTTTTTTTTTTTTTTTGACTAAGTGGTCCTTGATTTGAAAGAAAAAATGTTTGAGAAACAAGTTAAGCCATAATAGTGAATGCTCACAAATTGGGCCTATGTGATAGGGTTCAGTGTCAACGTTGTTAACCTAAAATTGAGAAGCACAAAACAGATATTTGGAGTCTAATTATGAACTGGGCTACATTATTTAATTCAATTCAATTTTACTTTTCACATAAAAAAAATGCAAGAAGCATAATGCATATTGAATGCTTTATATAATAATGTTATTTACAGCACTGCCTTCCATCCATAATGCAGTAGTCCTATGCCTAGATGTCACCCACCCACAAAATTATTTTAACTGATTGGCTGGGACAATATATCGATGCATTTTGAATCGAGAAATTATTCTGGATCGATTCCAATTTTTCTGAATGCATCGCGATTCTCTCTCGAATCAATTCTTAGTTTAGTTTTTAACAGCAGATGCCACTGCATGATTTATATGCCTTACACACACCACTTGAACCTACTATAAAATAATAATTAATAAAGTTCGAAAAGGTTGAAGCGAAGTACAAGGGTGTTTGCAGTGGGGCATTTACATTAATCTCGCGTCATAAAAGCAATATATCAATTACATAATCAGACTCAGCAGAATGCACGAGCGCTCTTCGTCGTGAGCATTTGAGTGTTCGGTTAAAAACTAGCCTAGAGCGCAATGTGCAAAAACTAAGCTCAGAATCAATTCACAATGCATTCAGAAAAATTTAAATCAATCCAAGAATTGTGACGCATCGATATATTGTCCCAAATATTCATTAGGAAATAACAAAAACACATGAAGCATTTTAACATATTCAAATAATTTTAAATGATACTTTTAGAGTCTTACCTTAAAGTGCTACAGCAAGTCTTCTGCCGTTGAGGGGCTCAAAAACTGAGAACCAAGATAGCTAGACCTGACAATCGTGGTCTTGTCCACAGGTTTATCGTCTTTGCCCATGCTTGCGATTTCGCAAACTGCCGTGGTGGCGAACCATCATCGCAACGCGTTCATCAATCACTTACTCGTATGTCACCTATGGAATGATGCAGGTTGCACCCACGAAGTGCTGCCCCCAAATGTTACGCTGGTCAAATTGCGGTTGAAAAAATAAATAAAAATGACGAGTCGGACATGAAATTTAAGATCCCACATGAAATTTAAGACATTCATACGGAAAATTCCAGGATTCAAGACATTTTCAGACCTTAAAAATCGAAAATTGTATTTAAGACATTTCAAGACTTTTTAAGGACCCGCGGGGACCCTGTTAATTGTCTTGTATTTTTAAATTGCAGCTTCCAAACACTTTAAAAAAAAATCATACAGAGATCAAATCATTCTGAGGACATATGCATAGTTTCATGACTTTACAACACTGTATGACTAAAAGAAAATAAAAAAACTGTCAGACATCTCAACTCACTCTGTCCCTCTGTTTGAGGAATGTATGTGTGCTGACTGAGTGTGTGTGTGTGTGTGTCTGTGAGTGGGGGATGGGCATGAGCTGAGTGGCAGACACAATGAGAGAGAGAAAGAGAGAGAGAGAGAGAGAGGGAGAGAGAGACTTAATCATCTCTTTAATCACCAGAAAAAAAATGTATTTTAAATTGTTATTTTTTGTTGCTTTTGCTTACATTGCTGTTTTCATTACAGCTTAAGAAATCTCTTAGGCCTTATCCTTTTCTGACAGTTTCAGGAATTAAAAACAAAATTCTAAAAATACTTATTTGTGCTGCAAATAATAATTTCAATCTCATTTGATACTGACCTATTCCATCCTGTGACATGACATTTATCTTAATTTACATAATCTCATGGATGTAACAGTAAAACTGTTCAGTTCACAGATCAAGACTAAGCTGTAATGCAAGCAGAACTTTAACAAATGCTTATAAGTCATTAAAGGATTTTATAACACTGTAAAATAATGTCTAATTTGTTAACATTAGTAAATGAATTGGTAACACTTTATAATAACTGCACTCATTATTAAATAGTCAGTTCATGCTTTATAAAGTCTTGTCCCAACTTAAATAGTCATTAATAAGCAGCTTATAAATACAGCTATAAATAGCTTGATCTTGGTTTATAAGCACATTTATTAAAAAGGAGAGTAAAGGGTCAGTTATCTTCCTTTGAAAAATAAAAAAATGAAAATAAACAAACAACAACACAGATTGATACAGAACTCAGAAATTTTATTGTGGATTTATGATCAAATCAGCCTGTAAATGAATCATACTCCTCCAAGAAGACACAAGTAGTTCACACCAAACTGTTTTAACATGAAGCCATATACTGAAGATGTTAAATTGCGAATGGGTTTAGGATACCTTAAATGGTGTGGCCATACCGATTTATTAAAGTAACATAAAAAAATACAATAGTTATTTTACTATATCTTTAACATTCTTCATTCCAACTCTTCATAATTTTTTATATACGTAGAAGTCATCATTTGAAAGAAGCACAGCAAGTTTCATAGCTTTATCATTTTCAAGAGCCAGCATAAAATTAAAACTATCATAACATATAAATCAAGCTTGCAATTCTTAGTACCAATAATGGCCACCAGATGGCGCTATATGATTACTTTTAAATAATTATTGTAAAACAAGTATGATTTAAATCATTTATAGAAATCTTTCAAAGAAAAATAATATGTATTTTATGTATTTTACTGATAAAATGACCCTCACTTAATTAGAATAACAAGCTGAAGTATTGTGAACTGTATATTAAGAATAATTCTTTATAAGCTTTATGGACAGATACGTTTTGAGTGACTCTTGAAGGTTCAGCACCACATCCTCTTTTACCACTGTTTAAAGAATTAATCTTACAGAACAGGTGTGAATGAATTTTGGATAGCTTGAATGATTTTGCGTGGTGATTTTTTGAAATAACAGTAAAAAAGTAACCAGTAAATGTCTTTTATTTTTTTAAAGTGCAGCTTCTAAACACTTCAAAAAAATGTACACATAGCAGACAAGTCATTCTGAGGAAATATGCATAGTTCCATGACTATACAACATTATATGGATGATAGAAAATTAAAAAACTATCATACATCTGATGTCACTCTGTCCCTCTGTCACTGTGGTTAATGTGTGTGTGTGTGTGTGTGTGTGTGTGTGTGTTAAGGGAATTAGGTGTGAAACTATCAGTGAGCATTTAGTCTCCAGCGCCAACATTTTACAGAACTGCCACTTTCCTGGAGTCTCAGAATTACAATGTGCCAGGTTCTGAGAGATCTAAGATTCCAAAAAATTATTTAATTAGAATACTATGAAGTATTGTGAAATACTATATATTAAGACTTTATATATAGGCTTAATTAACAGATTAGAGTGACTCGTGAAGGACCAGCACCACCTCCTCTTGTCCGATGGTTTGAGGAATATATCTTCCAGAATCCGGGATTAAGATTTAGGAGCTCATTTTAATTCCACCTCCTTTCCTGAAAGTCTGTCTTGCAGAATTTACTAAAAATTAATCTTCACATTAATTCCTAATTATTTTGCAATTCTTTTTGTCAGTTCTTCTTGACCTGTTTTTTTTCTTCTTCTTTTCTGACCTCATGACCCAGTCAGCATTTTTTGTATAATGGTCAAGTCTTAACTCATCCATTTCTGTATTGCATTTGTGTTTGATATTTCTCATGGGTATTTAATAATTTTCGACTTTACAGTTTGAGTTAAAACTCTTTTTTAGCGCATTTCATCTGTAAAAGAAAACATGCCTAATAATTCTGCACACATGAATATAAGGAGTTTTTCTCTTCCAGCTTTCCTGGAGTATTGTATAGCACTCATAAATGATTAAATAAAAAATAATGGTAGTTATTAAGATATATATGGTTTGGAATTGGTTAAATGTGCTTGGAAAAAAATCACAATAAAACAATGTTTTAATGTTTAAGTTTGGAATATTAACTGAAATGAATGAATGCTATATAAATATTGTTCATGTTAACATAATGTTTATAAATGGAATCTTATTGTAAAGTGTTACTAAAGTTATATATATATATATATTGTTCTGTGAATGTGATTTTAAAGTCTAGATCAGTGGTTCCCAACCACGTTCCTGGAGGCCCCCCAACACTGCATGTTTTCCATGTCTCCTTAATCAAACACACCTGATTCAGTTCGTCAGCTCATTAGTACAGACTCCAAGACTGGACATGGTTGTGTTAGATAAAGGAGAGATGCAAAATGTGCAGTGTTGGGGGGCCTCCAGGAATGTGGTTGGGAACCACTGGCTTAGATGATTCGGATTAACCCTTTAACTGCCATATCCTTTAAAACCTCACTGCCAGAGGGATATTGTGAATGCATGTGCCCGCTGGGCACAGTTTACCTGATGCCACCGGGGTGGCGATGGCATTGGTGGCTTGAGCCCGCCATCGCTGCTTGCAGCTATATTTAGGGCGAGAGCCTGGAGGGCGAGAGCCCTATTGTTTTCCTTAGGATTATTAGGGCTCAAGCCTGGAGGGCGAGAGCCCTATTGTTTTCCTTAGGATTATTTTTTTTTTTTTTTTTTTTATTCTTCTAATTTTTTTCTAAGGTTTCGGGGGCTTTTGGGGTCCTTAACATGCTCAAAAACTCTTGAAAATTGGCACACACCTTGGAACCTGCGGCCATTAGGGCCGGGCAGAGTCTGATACACGGGCGTGGCACAGGGGCTCTACAGCGCCCCCTGTAGTACCGAGGGCCATATATCATGCATACTTGCACGTATACATATGAAACTTGGTACATATATATAACTCATCAAACCAAACAACTTTCACACTGCATGTCATAAGCTCCGCCCAACAGGAAGTTGGCTATTTAGGGTTTTATGAAAAACACATGCTCTGGAATTTGATATACTCCTCTGAGGAACTCCACCCGTTCACCTCAAAACTCAGTGAACACGATCTCAAGACATTGGGGATGCTAAATTGCGAAGAGATTTTTGATATCTCGAACGGTTTGCCCGTGGCGAGGCGTTGAAATTATGGCGAGAAATGAGAAACAGGAAATGTATAATAACATCCACATACATTTGCTGAATTTGATCAAACTTAATTGGTTTGTTCGTTGTATGATACCGATCGTATATATGTGACTTTTAGGAGTCAAAGTTATAGCGCCACCAACTGGCAGCACGAAGTGAATCATTTTCAGAACGCTTTGAATTCAGCATCTTATTTTTACTTGATTTGCTTCAAACTTCATCAGAATAATGACAAAACACGGCCGAAGACAATCTGTCGTGGGGATATTTATATCTAATATAGTGTTGCCATGGCAACGTGTCAAACTTGAATGTTCTGTTCTGGTGATTTTTAGGCAGATAACTAGCTCAGATTTACATGAAACTCGAAACAGATATCAGTATTAAAGATAGCTAGACCATGGCAAAAGCTTTTAAAAGGGCGTGGAAGAGGCACTCTATAGCGCCACCTTTTGTCAAAAGTGGGGGGATTAGTTTTAGCTACAGACACCAAACTTGGTACATAAATTGTTCTTATCAAGACGGACAACTTTCTAATTCGCAGTCATAAGCTACGACCAACAGGAAGTTGGCTATTTTGACTTGAATATGGATTTTTGGGAATTTTCTTTTGTGAATTAATGCATACTTCTCCCAGGGGAAGTACACTATACACACCAAACTTTGTCTACATTAAGAAAAACCATTGAGGAACTTAAATTGCGAACGGATTTTGGTTAGCTTGAACGGTTTTGTCGTGGTGAATTTTTGAAATGACAGTAAAAAGGGAAACATTAATTGTCTTGTATGTTTAAATTGCAGCTTCCAAACACTTCAAAGCATTTTTTCATACAAAGATCAAATCATTCTGAGGAAATATGCATAGTTTCACGACTTTACAACACTGTATGGATAAAAGAAAATTAAAAAACTGTCAGACTTCTCAACTTACATGATCTCACTCTGGCCACCCTGTCTGTGTGAGGGAAGGGAGGGGGAGAGGGAGGGGGAGTGTGAGGGGGTTGGTGACTGTGACAGTGTGTGTGGACTGTAGGGAGGGGCTGTCTGGCAGAGAGAGAGAGAGAGACCTAATCATCCCTTTAATAATCAGGAAAAAAAAAATCTGTATTTTAAATTGTTATTGTTTTTGTTGTTGCTAATGGTGGTGTTTTTTCCTTTCATTACAGGTTAAGAAATCTCTTAGGCCTTATCCTTTTCTGACAGTTTTAGGGATTTAAAAACATCCTAAGAACCCTAATTTGTGCTGCAAATAATAATTTCAAACTCATTTGATACTGACCTATGACAACCTGTGACGTGACATGACATTTATTAATCTCATTGATGTAACAGTAAAACTCTTCAACTGACAGATTAAGCTGCAATGCAAGCAAAACTATTTCACAAATGCTTATAGGTCATTAAAATCATTACAAAACACTAATACATTATTTAAGGATTTGGTAACACTGTAAAATAATGTCTAATTTGTTAACATTAGTATATGCAATGGTAACACTTTATAATAATTGCACTCATTAGCTAAGCATTAGTAAATAGTTCATGATTATAAAGCCTTTTCCCTTAATAATAGTCATTATTAAGCAGTAATACATCTATAAATAAATTGTTCTTGGTTTAAAAGCACATATATTACAAAGGAGATTAAAGTCTCAGTTGTCTTATAAAATAAATAAATAAACACAACCCAGTTTGATTCAGAATTCAGAAATATTTATTTCAAGATGCAATAAAAGGAAACTGTACACTTGAATAGCTTTTATGCGATTCTTGAAGGATTAGCATCACCTCCTCTTGTAAGATGGTTTGAGGAATATATCTTCGAGATTGTACCGCCGCTCCCTATATGCATAGTATGCAGTCTTCGTAGGGCACCAACTCCCAGAGGGGGCACCATCCCAGTTGCTCAAAAAAACAAAAACAAAAAAACATGCGCCATTCTCCCATCCGCGCTCACGACCGCTCACACCTCATGTTTGCGGATGAATGTTCGTAATTGATGGATGGACATCTATGCCTGGGTATAGGACATCAGCAATCCGGCACAGAGAAAAGAAAACTAAAGAAAATAAAACAGGCATAAAGTTGTCTTGACATTGGACTTTCTAGAGTCTCAAATTTAGGGACCGTCTCTAAAGTTACATGTGATATTGATATACACTTTTCTAACGTCAGTAGCATTTGAAGAGAATGACTTACAGTCATAAAAACAACTGTAATTGTTCATCTAGGTGACAGCTATAATGCACAATTAAATTGAATGTTTGATATTTATTACAACAAACTGTAAGTCATATGTAAATTATGCTACTTTTTCACATGGGCTCAAATGCAAATTTGAAGCTCAATAGCATTTGAGAAGAAAGACTTGCAGTCATAAAACAATTGTAATGTGTTCATATAGGTGTCAGCTACAATGCACACCTTATACATTTTTTATAGATATTAAAATAAAGTGTTACTAAAGTTATATATATTGTTCTGTGTATGTGATTTCAAAGTCTAGATTGGTCGGATTAACCCTTTAACTGCCGCATCCCTTAAAACTTGATTGTCAGAGGGTTACTGTAAATGCTTATGCCCGCTGGGCACAGTTTTCCCGATGCCACCGGGGTGGCGTTGCACTGATGGCTTGAGCCCGACATCGCTGCTTGCAGCTATATTTAGGGCCCGAGCACCGATGGTGTGAGGACCCTCTTGGAATTGCTCCGTTTATTATTATTATTATTATTATTATTATTATTATTAGGGCTCAAGCCCAAAGGGCGAGAGGCCTATTGTTTTCCTTAGGATTATTTTTTATTATTATTATTATTATTATTATTATTTTTTTCCAACGTCTCGGGGGCTTTTGGGGCCCTTAACGTGCTTAAAAAGTCTTGAAAATTGGCACACAGATTGGAACCTGCGGCCATTAGGGCCGGGCAGAGACTGATACACGGGCGTGGCACAGGGGCTCTACAGCGCCCCCTGGAATATGGAGGGCCATATATCATACACTCTTGCTCGTAGACGTATGAAACTCGGTACACATATAAATCTCATCAATCCAAACAACTTTTGTATTGCATATCATGGGCTCCGCCCAACAGGAAGTTGGCTATTTAGGGTTTAGTATTCAAATTTTTCGTCAAAGTTGTGGGTGCTTTTGGGGTCCTTAACATACTCAAAAACTCTTGAAAATTTGCGCACACTTTGGAATCTGTGGCCTTTAGGAGCCTGCAGAGGCTGGGACCCGGGCGTGGCACAGGGGCTCTACGGCGCCCCCTGGAACACAGTCATAAATGTTGATGTATAGCTCACACATACTTACACGTATTAATATGAAACTCAGTACACATATAGATCTCATTGTGCCGAAAAACTTGCGTATTGCATGTCATAGGCTCCACCCAACAGGAAGTCAGCTATTTAGAGTTATGTAAAAAGCGCATGCTCTGGAATTTGAAATACTTGTCATAGGTTTTTTTCTCGATTGCCGCCAAACTCGGTCAACATGATCTCAAGACACTGGGGATGAAAAATTGCCAGGGGATTTTTGATATCTCGAACGGTTTGCTCGTGGCGAGGCGTTGAAATTATGGCGAGAAATGAGAAACAGGAAGTGTCTAATATCGTCCACATACATTTCCTGATTTTAATCAAACTTCATCAGATTATTCGTTGTATGATGTCGATCGCATATATGTGACTATTAGGAGTCAAAGTTATAGCGCCACCAACTGGCAGAAGGAAGTGTGTCATTTTCAAAATGATTTGAATTCAGCATCTTATTATTACTCGATTTGCTTCAAACTTCATCAGAATAATGTTAAAACACAGCCGATATAAATCTGCAAGGGGGATATTGATATCTAAAAAATTGTTGGCGTGGCAACATGTCAAACTGGAATACTTCTCAGGTGATTTTGAGGCAAATAACATACTTAGAATTTCACAAAACTCTGAACACACATCAGTATTTCTGATAGGAACTTAAATTGTGAATGGATTTTGGATAGCTTGAATGGTTTTGCCGTGGTGATTTTTTTAAATGACCTTACAAAGGGAATCATTATTGTATTTTTAAATTGCAGCTTCCAAACACGTCAAAGAATTTTTTCATACAGATGAAAAAGTCATTCTGAGGAAATATGCATAGTTTCACGACTTTACAACACTGTATGGATAACAGAAAATTAAAAAACTGTCAGACATCTCATCTCACTCTGTCCCTCTGTTTGAGTATATGTGCTTCAGACTTCCATTGTCTGAGAGAAATAGCGCCCCTACAGGTTCAATTCCCGGACTTTTACTTTCACTTTTAAATCGGTTAAAAATACAAACAAATACTTAGATTTAATTCACACTGACAAGCTAAACCAACATATCTGATTATTACCGGTTCAGGGCTCATGGATAAATTATTTCTGGCCAGAGATACGTGAGAAATAGGAGAGATGAATCACCGCTGTGATCACGAGCGTCTGGAGTAAAGAGCTCAGAGAAAACGAATTTATTCCTGTTTTAAAGCTTTTAAAAATAAATTATTACAGCGATATCACACAATCAACCAATTAGAACACACCAAGAGCTAAATTAAGATGTTTTTGAACTGTTTGTGTGAAAATGAAATATTTGTGGCTGCCTATCTGAAATCACGCCTCCGATCAGCGCGTACAGTGTCCAGCTCAAAACAAACGAATTTATTCTTGTTTAAGAGCTTTTTTAAATAAAATATTACCACAAATGCACACAATAAACCCATTGTAACACTACAAGAGCTAAATGCAGGTGTTTGTGACCTGTTTAAGTGTGCAAGACTATTTGAAAGCGCGACTGGCAGAATAACATATCTCTCGAGCTGCAGGTTTCTGGCTTTCGTCGTACGAACGAACACATCACGGACAAGATTATTTCAAAATACATAATAGCTTGGCGACTATAAACGAAAACAGCCACGTGAACATAAACTGGATCTACTGGATTTGAATATTAAAGTGACCACATTTACCACTTGCTTCTGTCTTCAATTTTAATCTATATAAAAAAGGAAACTCATTCGACTTGGCTGCTTTTTTAATGTGTGCGTATTTATTTATTTACCTTTTTATACATTTTGTATAATTTCATAGTTTGTGTATTACAATTATAAAAACAAAAATAAATTTAGCCACTCACATAGAAATAGCTTAGGCCTTAACCTTTTTCTGACAGTTTTAGGGATTTTTAAAAATCCTAAAAAAAACCTTATTTGTGCTGCAAATAATAATTTCAAACTCATTTGATACTGACCTATGACATCCTGTGACATTATATTTATTTGAATTTACATAATCTCATAGATGTAACAGTAAATCTGTTCAGCTCACAGATCAATACTAAGCTGTAATGCAAGCAGAACTTTCACAAATGCTTATGAGTCATTTAAGGATTTGATAACACTGTAAAATAATGTCTAATTTGTTAACATTAGCAAATTCATTGATAACACTTTATAATAACTGCACTCATTAGTAAATAGTCAGTTCATGCTTTATAAAGCCTTGTCCCAATATTAATAGTCAGTAGTAAGCAGTTTATAAATACAGCTATAAATAGCTTGTCCTTGGTTTATAAGCACATTTATTAAAAATGAGAGTAAGTTATCTTCCTATGAAAAATAAAAGATAAAAATAAACAAACAACAACACAGATTGATACAGAACTCAGAAATTTTATTGTGGATTTATGATAAAAGCCTGTAAATGAATTCATACTCCTCCTCATACTACTCCATACTCCTTTTTCAACATGATGCCAATATACTGAGATGTTAAATTGTGAATGGGTTTAGGATAGCTTAAATGGTGTTGCCATAGAGATTTATTAAAGTAACATAAAAAATACAATAGTTATTTTACTATATCTTTAAAATTTTTCATTCTAACTCTTCATAATTTTTTATATAAGTAGAAGTCCTCATTTGAAGGAAGCACAGTAAGTTTCATAGCTTTATCATTTTCAAGAGCCAGCATAAAATTAAAACTATCATAACTTATAAATCAAGCTTGCAATTCTTAGTACCTATAATGGCCACCAGAGGGAGCTATAGGATTACTTTTAAATAATTATTGGAGAAACGAGTATGATTTAAATAATTTATAGAAATCTTTCAAATAAAATAATATGTATTTTAGGAATTTTACTGATAAAATGACCCTCACTTAATTAGAATAACAAGCTGAAGTATTGTGAACTGTATATTAAGAATAATTCTTAATAGGCTTTATGGACAGATACGTTTTAAGTGACTCTTGAAGGTTCAGCACCACATCCTCTTTTACCACTGTTTAAAGAATTAATCTTACAGAACAGGTGTGAATGAATTTTGGATAGCTTGAATGGTTTTGTCGTGGTGATTTTTTGAAATAATAGTAAAAAAGGAACCAGTAAAAAAAAGTGCAGCTTCTAAACACTTCAAAAAAATGTACACATAGAAGACAAGTCATTCTGAGGAAATATGCATAGTTTCATGACTATACAACATTATATGGATGACAGAAAATTAAAAAACATACATCTGATGTCACTCTGTCCCTCTGTCACTGTGTGTGTGTGTTTGTGTGTGTTTAAGTGAATTAGGTGTGAAACTATCAGTGAGCATTTAGTCTCCAGCGCCAACATTTTACAGAACTGCCACTTTCCTGGAGTCTCAGAATTACAATGTGTCAGGTTCTGAGAGATCTAAGATTCCAAAAAATTATTTAATTAGAATACCATGAAGTATTGTGAAATACTATATATTAAGACTTTATATATAGGCTTAATGAACAGATTAGAGTGACTCGTGAAGGACCAGCACCACCTTCTCTTGTCCGATGGTTTGAGGAATATATCTTCCAGAATCTGGGATTAAGATTTAGGAGCTCATTTTTATTCCACCTCCTTTCCTGAAAGTCTGTCTTGCAGAATTGACTAAAAATTAATCTTCACATTAATTCCTAATTCTTTTGCAATTCTTTTGTCAGTTCTTCTTGACCTGTTTTTCTCTTCCAGCTTTCCTGGACTATTGTATAGCACTCATAAATGATTAAATAAAAAATAATGGTAGTTATTAAGATTGATATGGTTTGGAATTGGTAAAATGTGCTTGGAAAAAAATCACAATAAAACAATGTTTTAATGTTTAAGTTTGGAATATTAACTGACATGAATGAATGCTATATAAATATTGTTCATGTTAACATAATGTTTATAAATGAAATCTTATTGTAAAGTGTTACTAAAGTTATATATATATATATATATATTGTTCTGTGAATGTGATTTTAAAGTCTAGATGATTCGGATTAACCCTTTAACTGCCATATCAAGTTCAAGTTCTAGTTCAAGTTCAATTTATTTGTATAGCGCATTTACAACAGCCTCCTGGCTGACCAAAGTGCTTTAACATAAGAGCAAGAATATTACACATACATAAAAATAGACCAGACAAAAAATTTAAAACCACCCATTTCAAAATGTAGCATAACACAGTAGTCAGTACACTAAGGAAAATAAAAAAGTTTTTGGCAAAGATTTAAAAATAGACAAGGAAGGGGCCAGTCTGATCTCTAAAGGCAGGGTATTCCAGAGTCGTGGCCCAGCCACTGCAAATGCACGCTCCCCTCTACGCTCCCCTCTATCCTTTAAAACCTCACTGCCAGAGGGATATTGTGAATGCATGTGCCCGCTGGGCACAGTTTACCTGATGCCACCGGGGTGGTGATGGCATTGGTGGCTTGAGCCCGCCATCGCTGCTTGCAGCTATATTTAGGGCTCAAGCCCGAAGGGGCGAAGAGCCCTATTGTTCTTCTAAGGATTATTCTTGTTATTATTATTATTATTATTATTTTATTTTTATTAAACCTTCCGGGGGTTTTTGGGGGCCTTAACATGCTCAAAAACTCTTGAAAATTGGCACACACATTGGAATCTGCGGCCATCAGGACGCCGCAGAGGCTGGGACCCGGGCGTGGCACAGGGGCTCTACAGCGCCCCCTGGAACACAGTCAGAAATCTTGAACCATAGCTCACACACACTTGCATGTATTTATATGAAACTCAGTACACTTATAGATCTCATTGAGCTGAACAACTTTCACACTTTATGTCATAGGCTCCGCCCAACAGGAAATCAGCTATTCAGGGCTGTTTAAAAAAAGCATGCTCTGGAATTTGAAATACTCCTCTGAGGTTTTCAACCCGTTCGCCACGAAACTCGGTGAACATGATCTCAAGACATTGAGGATGAAAAATTGCGAGGGGATTTTTGATATCTCGAACGGTTTGCCCGTGGCGAGGCGTGGAACTTATGGCGAGAAATGAGAAACAGGAAATGTCTAATAACATCCACATACATTTCCTGAATTTGATCAAACTTCATGGGTTTGTTCGTTGTATGATACCGATTGTATATATGTGACTATTAAGAGTCAACGTTATAGCGCCACCAACTGGCAGCAGGAAGTGTGTCATTTTCCAAATGCTTTGAATTCAGCATCTTATTTTTACTCGATTTGCTTAAAACTTCATCAGAATAATGACAAAACACGGCCGATGAAAATCTGTTGTGGGGATATTGATATCTGATATAGTGTTGCCATGGCAACGTGTCAAACTTGAATATTCTGTTATGGTGATTTTGAGGCAGATAACAACCTCAGATTTACATGAAACTCAAAACACATATCAGTATTAGTGATAGCTAGACAATGCAAAAGCTTTTAAAAGGGCGTGAAGGAGGCACTCTATAGCGCCACCTTTTGTCAAAAGTGGGGGGGTTAGTTTTAGCTACAGACACCAAACTTGGTACATAAATTGTTCTTATCAAGACGGACAACTTTCTAATTCACAGTCATCAGCTACGACCAACAGGAAGTCGGCTATTTTGATTTGAATGTGTATTTTTGAGATTTTACAGTTGTGAATTAATGAATACTCCTCACAGGGGAAGTACACTATACACACCAAACTTTGTCTACATGAAGAAAAAACATCGAGGAACTTAAATTGCGAACAGATTTTGGTTAGCTTGAACGGTTTTGTCGTGGTGATTTTTTGAAATGACAGTAAAAAAGGGAAACATTAATTGTCTTGTATTTTAAATTGCAGCTTCCAAACACTTCAAAGCATTTTTTCATACAGATATCAAATCATTCTGAGGAAATATGCATAGTTTCACGACTTTACAACACTGTATGGGTAAAAGAAAATGTGAAAACTGTCAGACTTCTCAACTGACATGATCTCACTCTGGCCACTCTGTCTGTGTGAGGAAAGGGAGGGGGAGAGGGAGGGGGAGTGTGAGGGGGTTGGTGACTGTGAATTTTTGGTGACTGACAGTGTGTGTGGACTGTAGGGAGGGGCTGTCTGGCAGAGAGAGAGAGAGAGAGAGAGAGACCTAATCATCCCTTTAATAATCAGGAAAAAAAATATCTGTATTTTAAATTGTTATTGTTTTTGTTGTTGCTAATGGTGGCGTTTTTTTCCTTTCATTACAGGTTAAGAAATCTCTTAGGCCTTATCCTTTTCTGGCAGTTTTAGGGATTTAAAAAACATCCTAAGAATCCTTATTTATGCTGCAAATAATAATTTAAAACTCATTTGATACTGACCTATGACAAACTGTGACGTGACATGACATTTATTAATCTCATGGATGAAACAGTAAAACTCTTAAACTGACAGATAAAGCTGCAATGCAAGCAAAACTATTTCACAAATGCTTATAGGTTATTAAAATCATTACAAAACACTAATAAATTATTTAAGGATTTGGTAACACTGTAAAATAATGTCTAATTTGTTAACATTAGTAAATGCATTGGTAACACTTTATAATAATGGCACTCATTAGCTAAGCATTAGTAAATAGTTCATGATTATAAAGCCTTTTCGCTTAATAATAGTCATTATAAAGCAGTAATAAATCTATAAATAAATTGTTCTTGGTTTAAAAGCACATATATTACAAAGGAGATTAAAGTCTCAGTTGTCTCATAAAATAAATAAATAAATAAACACAACCCAGTTTGATTCAGAATTCAGAAATATTTATTTCAAGATGCAATAAAAGGAAACTGTACACTTAAATAGCTTTTGAGCGATTCTTGAAGGACTAGCATCACCACTTCTTGTACGATGGTTTGAGGAATATATCTTCCAGATAGTACCGCCGCTCCCTATATGCAGAGTATGCAGTATTCGCAGGGCACCAAATCCCAGAAGGGGCACCATCCCAGTTGCTCAAAAAAAAAAAAAAAAAAAGAAAAAAAACATGCGCCATTCTCCCATCCGCGCTCGTGACAGATCACACCACATGTTTGCGGCTGAATGTTTGTAATTGATGGATGGACATCTATGCCTGGGTATAGGACATCAGCAATCCGGCACAGAGAAAAGAAAACTAAAGAAAGAAAAAAAAAAACAGGCATAAAGCTGTCTTGACATTGGACATTCGAGAGTCTCAAATTTAGGGACGGTCTCTAAAGTTACATGTGATATTGTTATACACTTTTCTAACGTCAGTAGCATTTGAAGAGAATGACTTTCAAAAACAACTGTAATTGTTCATCTAGGTGACAGCTATAATGCACAATTAATTTGAATGTTTGATATTTATTACAACAAACTGTAAGTCATATGTAAATTATGCTACTATTTCACATGGGCTCAAATGCAAATTTGAAGCTCAATAGCATTTGAGAAGAAAGACTTGCAGTCACAAAACAATTGTAATGTGTTCATATAGGTGATGGCTATAATGCACACCTTATAAATTTTTTATAAATATAAAAATAATGTGTTACTAAAGTTATATATATTGTTCTGTGTATGTGATTTCAAAGATTGGTCGGATTAACCCTTTAACTGCCACATCCCTTAAAATTGTATTGTCAGAGGGTTACTGTAAATGCTTATGCCCGCTGGGCACAGTTTTCCTGATGCCACCGGGGTAGCGTTGCATTGATGGCTTGAGCCCGACATCGCTGCTTGCAGCTATATTTATTATTATTTTTTTTATTTTTTATTAAACCTTCCGGGGGTTTTTGGAGGCCTTAACATGCTCAAAAACTCTTGAAAATTGGCACACACATTGGAATCTGCGGCCATCAGGACGCCACAGAGACTGGGACCCGGGCGTGGCACAGGGACTCTACAGCGCCCCCTGGAACACAGTCAGAAATCTTGAACCATAGCTCACACACACTTTCATGTATTTATATGAAACTCAGTACACTTATAGATCTCATTGAGCCGAGCAACTTTCGCACTCTATGTCATAGGCTCCGCCCAACAGGAAGTCAGCTATTTAGGGCTGTTTATAAAAAGCATGCTCTGGAATTTGATATACTTGTCATAGGTCTTTTACTTGATTGCCACCAAACTCGGTCAACATGATCTCAAGACATTGGGGATGGAAAATTGCGAGGGGATTTTTGATATCTCGAACGGTTTGCCCGTGGCGAGGCGTTGAAATTATGGCGAGAAATGAGAAACAGGAAATGTCTAATAACATCCACATACATTTCCTGAATTTGATCAAACTTCATTGGTTTGTTCGTTGTATGATACTGATCGTATATATGTGACTATTAAGAGTCAACATTATAGCGCCACCAACTGGCAGCAGGAAGTGTGCCATTTTCCAAATGCTTTGAATTCAGCATCTTATTTTTACTCTATTTACTTTAAAACTTCATCAGAATAATGACAAAACACGGCCGATGTAAATCTGTTGTGGGGATATTGATATCTGATATAGTGTTGCCATGGCAACGTGTCAAACTTGAATGTTCTGTTATGGTGAGTTTGAGGCAGACAACAAGCTCAGATTTACATGAAACTCAAAACACATATCAGTATTAGTGATAGCTAGACAATGGCAAAAGCTTTTAAAAAGGGCGTGAAGGAGGCACTCTATAGCGCCACCTTTTGTCAAAAGTGGGGGGTTAGTTTTAGCTACAGACACCAAACTTGGTACATAAATTGTTCTTTTCAAGACGGACAACTTTCTAATTCACAGTCATCAGCTACGACCAACAGGAAGTCGGCTATTTTGATTTGAATATTTAAATTGAGCTCTGATTTAATGCATACTCCTCACAGGGGAAGTACACTATACACACCAAACTTTGTCTACATGAAGAAAAACCATTGAGGAACTTAAATTTGCGAACGGATTTTGGTTAGCTTGAACGGTTTTGTCGTGGTGAATTTTTGAAATGACAGTAAAAAGGGAAACATTAATTGTCTTGTATGTTTAAATTGCAGCTTCCAAACACTTCAAAGCATTTTTTTATACAAAGATCAAATCATTCTGAGGAAATATGCATAGTTTCACGACTTTACAACCACTGTATGGATAAAAGAAAATTAAAAAACTGTCAGACTTCTCAACTGACATGATCTCACTCTGGCCACCCTGTCTGTGTGAGGGAAGGGAGGGGGAGAGGGAGGGGAGTGTGAGGGGGTTGGTGACTGTGACAGTGTGTGTGGACTGTAGGGAGGGGCTGTCTGGCAGAGAGAGAGACAGAGAGACCTAATCATCCCTTTAATAATCAGGAAAAAAAAAATCTGTATTTTAAATTGTTATTGTTTTTGTTGTTGCTAATGGTGGTGTTTTTCCTTTCATTACAGGTTAAGAAATCTCTTAGGCCTTATCCTTTTCTGACAGTTTTAGGGATTTAAAAACATCCTAAGAACCCTAATTTGTGCTGCAAATAATAATTTCAAACTCATTTGATACTGACCTATGACAACCTGTGACGTGACATGACATTTATTAATCTCATGGATGTAACAGTAAAACTCTTCAACTGACAGATAAAGCTGCAATGCAAGCAAAACTATTTCACAAATGCTTATAGGTCATTAAAATCATTACAAAACACTAATACATTATTTAAGGATTTGGTAACACTGTAAAATAATGTCTAATTTGTTAACATTATGCAGTATAACATAGTATGCAGTCTTCGTAGGGCACCAACTCCCAGAGGGGGCACCATCCCAGTTGCTCAAAAAAAAAAAAAAAAAAAAAAACATGCGTCATTCTCCCATCCGCGCTCGCGACCGCTCACACCTCATGTTTGCGGCTGAATGTTCGTAATTGATGGATGGACCATCTATGCCTGGGTATAGGACATCAGCAATCCGGCACAGAGAAAAGAAAACTAAAGAAAATAAAACAGGCATAAAGTTGTCTTGACATTGGACTTTCTAGAGTCTCAAATTTAGGGCCGGTCTCTAAAGTTACATGTGATATTGTTATACACTTTTCTAACGTCAGTAGCATTTGAAGAGAATGACTTACAGTCATAAAAACAACTGTAATTGTTCATCTAGGTGACAGCTATAATGCACAATTAAATTGAATGTTTGATATTTATTACAACAAACTGTAAGTCATATGTAAATTATGCAACTTTTTCACATGGGCTCAAATGCAAATTTGAAGCTCAATAGCATTTGAGAAGAAAGACTTGCAGTCACAAAGCAATTGTAATGTGTTCATATAGGTGTCAGCTACAATGCACACCTTATACATTTTTTATAAATATTAAAATAAAGTGTTACTAAAGTTATATATATTGTTCTGTGTATGTGATTTCAAAGTCTAGATTGGTCGGATTAACCCTTTAACTGCCGCAGTCCCTTAACAACTGATTGTCAGAGGGTTACTGGTAAATGCCTTATGCCCGCTGGCACAGTTATCCTGATGCACCGGGGTGCGCGTTGCAACTGATGGCTTGAGCCCGACATCGCTGCTATGCAGCTATATTTTATTATTATTCTTCTTCTCCAAAATGAATCGCATTTTTGAGGGCCTAACACATGCTCGAAAAGTCATGAAACTTTGCACACACCACCTCAGAACTGGCGAAAATTTACGTCTGATATGGGTTTCAGAAGTGGGTGTGGCAAAATGGCTCAACAGCGCCACCTATACACGTTCAACGGTGTGCGCCTCGAGCTACGTTTCAATGTACATGTATGAAAATCGGTATACACATGTAACTCTCCAATACCTAGCAAAAAAGTCTCTTGGAGCAAAATCTAAACCCAACAGGAAGTCGGTTATTACTAATATTATGAGCAAATTTTGTGTCATTTTTGTCATTTCCATGCGTTGTATTTTAACGAACTCCTCCTAGAGATTCATTCAGATCAACACCAAATTTGGTATGCCTAATCTGAAGGCCTTTGCGATGTTAAATTGCGAAGCTTTTGAGTTTTCGTTAATGGCGTGTCCGTGGCGGCCTGGCGAATTTCGATGATTCGCCATGAAACAGGAAGTTGCTATAACTCAGATACAATGACCAATCTGCCCCAAACTTCACATGTTTGATGAGACTCCTGACCTGAACAGATTGACATGCCCATATTCAGTTATAGTCATAGCGCCACCTATTGGCAACAGGAAGTGACATATTTTACACTGCGATGAACTACTCCTAGAAATTTTATGACATCAATGTATTTTTTGTGGTCAGTCTAATCTAAAGGCCTGTGCGATGTTAAGTTGTGAAGATCTTGAGTTTTCGTTAAAAGGCGTGTCCATGGCGCCGTCACGAAGTTCGATGTCTCGCCATGGGAATAAAATATGTTATAACTCAGGCATAAAATGTCCGATCTTCCCAAACTGCACATGTGTGATAAGAGTCCTGGCCTGAACACATCTGAAGGCCAAAATTCCATCAGGTGTGGCAAAATGGCTCGATAGCGCCACCTATACACTTTCAACAGAGTGCGCCTCAAGCTATGTTTCACGTACATGTACAAAAATCGGTATACCATGTAACACACCAATACCTACGAAAAAAGTCTCTTGGTACGAAATCCGAATCCCAACAGGAAGTCGGTTATTTAGAATTTTCTCTGCAAAATTGGCGTTGTTTTTGCCATTTTCAGGGGTTGTACTTTAACGAACTCCTCCTAGAGATTTATTCAGATCAACACCAAACCTGGTCAGTGTAATCTTAAGCCTTTGCGATGTTAAATTGCGAAGATCTTTAGATTTCGTTAAAGGGCGTGTCCATGGCGGCCTGACAAATTTCGATGTTTCGCCATGAAAAAGGAAGTTGCTGTAACTCAGACATACAATGTCCAATCTGCCCCAAACTTCACATGTTAGATAAAACTTCTGCCTTAACAGATCTACATGCCACATTCAGTTATAGTCATAGCGCCACCTATTGGCAACAGGAAGTGACATGTTTTACGCTGCGACAAACTACTCCTATATTTTTTTGAGATTTAATATATTTTGTGGTCAGTCTAATCTAAAGGCCTGTGCAATGTTAACTTTTGGAGATCTTGAGTTTTTGTTAAAGGGTGTTTCCATGGCGCCATGACAAAATTTGATGTCTTGCCACAGCAAGAGAAGTTGTTGTAACTCAAGCATAAAATGTTCAATCTTCCCCAAACTTCACATGTTTGATAAGAGTCCTGGCCTGAACACATCTGAAGGCCAATATTCCATTATAATGATAGCGCCACCTGCTGGCAACGGTAAGATTGGCACATATATGGGATATACTTTGATATATTCAACTTATATTAGGACATTAACTGCATATTTCTCAACGTTCACCTTTTTACTAAAACCACACGATGGCGGTGAGCCCGGGTGCGAGGGCCCGTTCATCGCTGCTTGCAGCTTTAATTATGTATGCATTTATATTTTCCATTGTCATAAATTCTAAAAAAAAAAAAAAAACGATTTTGTTTTGATGTAAGTTCATAGTGTTAAATCTAAACTCTGGCAATTGTAATAAAAACATGTGTGTGAAAGACATTTGAAAAGTAGCAGAAATAAATCAAGTCCTGGTTAAAAAAAGATAGTTTTCACGTGACCTTTATATAACAACAGCACAACAACTGCATTCTCTTTTAGGATTTCATAAAAAGCAGCCTTTGAAACATTGAAATGCCTGAAGTCACAATAAGTTTCACGTATGTCTTTCTTACAGATGCCGTGTTCATTATGTGAGTGTGTCTCAGACTGTGCTGTAGGCAGACTTGAGTTCCTGCTATATTGAGCTGCTGAATCATAG
>NW_020528319.1:0-196111 GCF_003368295.1 Carassius auratus | reverse complement strand
GTTTATAAATGAATCTTATTGTTAAGGTTACTAGTTATATATATATATATTATATATTGTCTCTGTGAATGTGATTTTAAAGTCTAGATGATTCGGAATTAACCTTTAACTGCCATATCAAGTTCAAGTTTCCTGTTCAAGTTCAATTTATTTGTATAGCGCATTTACAACAGCCTCCTGGCTGACCAAAGTGCTTTAACATAAGAGCAAGAATATTACACATACATAAAAATAGACCAGACAAAAAATTTTAAAACCACCCTTTCAAAATGTAGCATAACACAGTAGTCAGTACACTAAGGGAAAATAAAAAAAGTTTTTGGGCAAACGATTTTAAAAATAGACAAAGGAAGGGGCCAGTCCTGATCTCTAAAGGCAGGGTATTACCAGAAGTCGTGGCCCAGCCCTGCAAATGCAACGCTCCCCTCTACGCTCCCCTCTATCCTTTAAAACCTCACTGCCAGAGGGATATTGTGAATGCATGTGCCCCGCTGGGCACAGTTTACCTGATGCCACCGGGGTGGTGATGGCATTGGTGGCTTGAGCCCGCCATCGCTGCTTGCAGCTATATTTAGGGCTCAAGCCCGAAGGGGCGAAGAGCCCTATTGTTCTTCTAGGATTATTCTTGTTATTATTATTATTATTATTATTTTTATTTTTTATTAAACCTTCCGGGGGTTTTTGGGGGCCTTAACATGCTCAAAAACTCTTGAAAATTGGCACACCACATTGGAATCTGCGGCCATCAGGACGCCGCAGAGGCTGGGACCCGGGCGTGGCACAGGGGCTCTACAGCGCCCCCTGGAACACAGTCAGAAATCTTGAACCATAGCTCACACACACTTGCATGTATTTATATGAAACTCAGTAGACTTATAGATCTCATTGAGCTGAACAACTTTCACACTTTATGTCATAGGCTCCGCCCAACAGGAAATCAGCTATTCAGGGCTGTTTAAAAAAGCATGCTCTGGAATTTGAAATACTCCTCTGAGGTTTTCAACCCGTTCGCCACGAAACTCGGTGAACATGATCTCAAGACATTGAGGATGAAAAATTGCGAGGGGATTTTTGATATCTCGAACGGTTTGCCCGTGGCGAGGCGTGGAACTTATGGCGAGAAATGAGAAACAGGAAATGTCTAATAACATCCACATACATTTCCTGAATTTGATCAAACTTCATGGGTTTGTTCGTTGTATGATACCGATTGTATATATGTGACTATTAAGAGTCAACGTTATAGCGCCACCAACTGGCAGCAGGAAGTGTGTCATTTTCCAAATGCTTTGAAATTCAGCATCTTATTTTTACTCGATTTGCTTAAAACTTCATCAGAATAATGACAAAACACGGCCGATGAAAATCTGTTGTGGGGATATTGATATCTGATATAGTGTTGCCATGGCAACGTGTCAAACTTGAATATTCTGTTATGGTGATTTTGAGGCAGATAACAACCTCAGATTTACATGAAACTCAAAACACATATCAGTATTAGTGATAGCTAGACAATGCAAAAGCTTTTAAAAGGGCGTGAATGAGGCACTCTATAGCGCCACCTTTTGTCAAAAGTGGGGGGGTTAGTTTTAGCTACAGACACCAAACTTGGTACATAAATTGTTCTTATCAAGACGGACAACTTTTCTAATTCACAGTTATCAGCTACGACCAACAGGAAGTCGGCTATTTTGATTTTAATGTGTATTTTTTGAGATTTTACAGTTGTGAATTAATGAATACTCCTCACAGGGAAGTACACTATACACACCAAACTTTGTCTACATGAAGAAAAAACATCGAGGAACTTAAATTGCGAACAGATTTTGGTTAGCTTGAACGGTTTTGTCGTGGTGATTTTTTGAAATGACAGTAAAAAAGGGAAACATTAATTGTCTTGTATTTTTAAATTGCAGCTTCCAAACACTTCAAAGCATTTTTTCATACAGATATCAAATCATTCTGAGGAAATATGCATAGTTTCACGACTTTACAACACTGTATGGGTAAAAGAAAATGTGAAAACTGTCAGACTTCTCAACTGACATGATCTCACTCTGGCCACTCTGTCTGTGTGAGGAAAGGGAGGGGGAGAGGGAGGGGGAGTGTGAGGGGGTTGGTGACTGTGAATTTTTGGTGACTGACAGTGTGTGTGGACTGTAGGGAGGGGGCTGTCTGGCAGAGAGAGAGAGAGAGAGAGAGAGACCTAATCATCCCTTTAATAATCAGGAAAAAAATATCTGTATTTTAAATTGTTATTGTTTTTGTTGTTGCTAATGGTGGCGTTTTTTTCCTTTCATTACAGGTTAAGAAATCTCTTAGGCCTTATCCTTTTCTGGCAGTTTTAGGGATTTAAAAACATCCTAAGAATCCTTATTTATGCTGCAAATAATAATTTAAAACTCATTTGATACTGACCTATGACAAACTGTGACGTGACATGACATTTATTAATCTCATGGATGAAACAGTAAAACTCTTAAACTGACAGATAAAGCTGCAATGCAAGCAAAACTATTTCACAAATGCTTATAGGTTATTAAAATCATTACAAAACACTAATAAATTATTTAAGGATTTGGTAACACTGTAAAATAATGTCTAATTTGTTAACATTAGTAAATGCATTGGTAACACTTTATAATAATGGCACTCATTAGCTAAGCATTAGTAAATAGTTCATGATTATAAAGCCTTTTCGCTTAATAATAGTCATTATAAAGCAGTAATAAATCTATAAATAAATTGTTCTTGGTTTAAAAGCACATATATTACAAAGGAGATTAAAGTCTCAGTTGTCTCATAAAATAAATAAATAAATAAACACAACCCAGTTTGATTCAGAATTCAGAAATATTTATTTCAAGATGCAATAAAAGGAAACTGTACACTTAAATAGCTTTTGAGCGATTCTTGAAGGACTAGCATCACCACTTCTTGTACGATGGTTTGAGGAATATATCTTCCAGATAGTACCGCCGCTCCCTATATGCAGAGTATGCAGTATTCGCAGGGCACCAAATCCCAGAAGGGGCACCATCCCAGTTGCTCAAAAAAAAAAAAAAAAAAAGAAAAAAAACATGCGCCATTCTCCCATCCGCGCTCGTGACAGATCACACCACATGTTTGCGGCTGAATGTTTGTAATTGATGGATGGACATCTATGCCTGGGTATAGGACATCAGCAATCCGGCACAGAGAAAAGAAAACTAAAGAAAGAAAAAAAAAAAAACAGGCATAAAGCTGTCTTGACATTGGACATTCGAGAGTCTCAAATTTAGGGACGGTCTCTAAAGTTACATGTGATATTGTTATACACTTTTCTAACGTCAGTAGCATTTGAAGAGAATGACTTTCAAAAACAACTGTAATTGTTCATCTAGGTGACAGCTATAATGCACAATTAATTTGAATGTTTGATATTTATTACAACAAACTGTAAGTCATATGTAAATTATGCTACTATTTCACATGGGCTCAAATGCAAATTTGAAGCTCAATAGCATTTGAGAAGAAAGACTTGCAGTCACAAAACAATTGTAATGTGTTCATATAGGTGATGGCTATAATGCACACCTTATAAATTTTTTATAAATATAAAAATAATGTGTTACTAAAGTTATATATATTGTTCTGTGTATGTGATTTCAAAGATTGGTCGGATTAACCCTTTAACTGCCACATCCCTTAAAATTGTATTGTCAGAGGGTTACTGTAAATGCTTATGCCCGCTGGGCACAGTTTTCCTGATGCCACCGGGGTAGCGTTGCATTGATGGCTTGAGCCCGACATCGCTGCTTGCAGCTATATTTATTATTATTTTTTTTATTTTTTATTAAACCTTCCGGGGGTTTTTGGAGGCCTTAACATGCTCAAAAACTCTTGAAAATTGGCACACACATTGGAATCTGCGGCCATCAGGACGCCACAGAGACTGGGACCCGGGCGTGGCACAGGGACTCTACAGCGCCCCCTGGAACACAGTCAGAAATCTTGAACCATAGCTCACACACACTTTCATGTATTTATATGAAACTCAGTACACTTATAGATCTCATTGAGCCGAGCAACTTTCGCACTCTATGTCATAGGCTCCGCCCAACAGGAAGTCAGCTATTTAGGGCTGTTTATAAAAAGCATGCTCTGGAATTTGATATACTTGTCATAGGTCTTTTACTTGATTGCCACCAAACTCGGTCAACATGATCTCAAGACATTGGGGATGGAAAATTGCGAGGGGATTTTTGATATCTCGAACGGTTTGCCCGTGGCGAGGCGTTGAAATTATGGCGAGAAATGAGAAACAGGAAATGTCTAATAACATCCACATACATTTCCTGAATTTGATCAAACTTCATTGGTTTGTTCGTTGTATGATACTGATCGTATATATGTGACTATTAAGAGTCAACATTATAGCGCCACCAACTGGCAGCAGGAAGTGTGCCATTTTCCAAATGCTTTGAATTCAGCATCTTATTTTTACTCTATTTACTTAAAACTTCATCAGAATAATGACAAAACACGGCCGATGTAAATCTGTTGTGGGGATATTGATATCTGATATAGTGTTGCCATGGCAACGTGTCAAACTTGAATGTTCTGTTATGGTGAGTTTGAGGCAGACAACAAGCTCAGATTTACATGAAACTCAAAACACATATCAGTATTAGTGATAGCTAGACAATGGCAAAAGCTTTTAAAAGGGCGTGAAGGAGGCACTCTATAGCGCCACCTTTTGTCAAAAGTGGGGGGGTTAGTTTTAGCTACAGACACCAAACTTGGTACATAAATTGTTCTTTTCAAGACGGACAACTTTCTAATTCACAGTCATCAGCTACGACCAACAGGAAGTCGGCTATTTTGATTTGAATATTTAAATTGAGCTCTGATTTAATGCATACTCCTCACAGGGGAAGTACACTATACACACCAAACTTTGTCTACATGAAGAAAAACCATTGAGGAACTTAAATTGCGAACGGATTTTGGTTAGCTTGAACGGTTTTGTCGTGGTGAATTTTTGAAATGACAGTAAAAAGGGAAACATTAATTGTCTTGTATGTTTAAATTGCAGCTTCCAAACACTTCAAAGCATTTTTTTATACAAAGATCAAATCATTCTGAGGAAATATGCATAGTTTCACGACTTTACAACACTGTATGGATAAAAGAAAATTAAAAAACTGTCAGACTTCTCAACTGACATGATCTCACTCTGGCCACCCTGTCTGTGTGAGGGAAGGGAGGGGGAGAGGGAGGGGGAGTGTGAGGGGGTTGGTGACTGTGACAGTGTGTGTGGACTGTAGGGAGGGGCTGTCTGGCAGAGAGAGAGACAGAGAGACCTAATCATCCCTTTAATAATCAGGAAAAAAAAAATCTGTATTTTAAATGGTTATTGTTTTTGTTGTTGCTAATGGTGGTGGTTTTTCCTTTCATTACAGGTTAAGAAATCTCTTAGGCCTTATCCTTTTCTGACAGTTTTAGGGATTTAAAAACATCCTAAGAACCCTAATTTGTGCTGCAAATAATAATTTCAAACTCATTTGATACTGACCTATGACAACCTGTGACGTGACATGACATTTATTAATCTCATGGATGTAACAGTAAAACTCTTCAACTGACAGATAAAGCTGCAATGCAAGCAAAACTATTTCACAAATGCTTATAGGTCATTAAAATCATTACAAAACACTAATACATTATTTAAGGATTTGGTAACACTGTAAAATAATGTCTAATTTGTTAACATTATGCAGTATAACATAGTATGCAGTCTTCGTAGGGCACCAACTCCCAGAGGGGGCACCATCCCAGTTGCTCAAAAAAAAAAAAAAAAAAAAAACATGCGTCATTCTCCCATCCGCGCTCGCGACCGCTCACACCTCATGTTTGCGGCTGAATGTTCGTAATTGATGGATGGACATCTATGCCTGGGTATAGGACATCAGCAATCCGGCACAGAGAAAAGAAAACTAAAGAAAATAAAACAGGCATAAAGTTGTCTTGACATTGGACTTTCTAGAGTCTCAAATTTAGGGCCGGTCTCTAAAGTTACATGTGATATTGTTATACACTTTTCTAACGTCAGTAGCATTTGAAGAGAATGACTTACAGTCATAAAAACAACTGTAATTGTTCATCTAGGTGACAGCTATAATGCACAATTAAATTGAATGTTTGATATTTATTACAACAAACTGTAAGTCATATGTAAATTATGCAACTTTTTCACATGGGCTCAAATGCAAATTTGAAGCTCAATAGCATTTGAGAAGAAAGACTTGCAGTCACAAAGCAATTGTAATGTGTTCATATAGGTGTCAGCTACAATGCACACCTTATACATTTTTTATAAATATTAAAATAAAGTGTTACTAAAGTTATATATATTGTTCTGTGTATGTGATTTCAAAGTCTAGATTGGTCGGATTAACCCTTTAACTGCCGCATCCCTTAAAACTGATTGTCAGAGGGTTACTGTAAATGCTTATGCCCGCTGGGCACAGTTATCCTGATGCCACCGGGGTGGCGTTGCACTGATGGCTTGAGCCCGACATCGCTGCTTGCAGCTATATTTATTATTATTATTCTTCTTCTCCAAAATGAATCGCATTTTTGAGGGCCTAAACATGCTCGAAAAGTCATGAAACTTTGCACACACCTCAGAACTGGCGAAAATTTACGTCTGATATGGGTTTCAGAAGTGGGTGTGGCAAAATGGCTCAACAGCGCCACCTATACACGTTCAACGGTGTGCGCCTCGAGCTACGTTTCATGTACATGTATGAAAATCGGTATACACATGTAACTCTCCAATATCTACAAAAAAGTCTCTTGGAGCAAAATTCTAAACCCAACAGGAAGTCGGTTATTACTAATATTATGAGCAAATTTTGTGTCATTTTTGTCATTTCCATGCGTTGTATTTTAATGAACTCCTCCTAGAGATTCATTCAGATCAACACCAAATTTGGTATGCCTAATCTGAAGGCCTTTGCGATGTTAAATTGCGAAGCTTTTGAGTTTTCGTTAATGGGTGTGTCCGTGGCGGCCTGGCGAATTTCGATGATTCGCCATGAAACAGGAAGTTGCTATAACTCAGACATACAATGACCAATCTGCCCCAAACTTCACATGTTTGATGAGACTCCTGACCTGAACAGATTGACATGCCCATATTCAGTTATAGTCATAGCGCCACCTATTGGCAACAGGAAGTGACATATTTTACACTGCGATGAACTACTCCTAGAAGTTTTATGACATCAATGTATTTTTTGTGGTCAGTCTAATCTAAAGGCCTGTGTGATGTTAAGTTGTGAAGATCTTGAGTTTTCGTTAAAAGGCGTGTCCATGGCGCCGTCACGAAGTTCGATGTCTCGCCATGGGAATAAAATATGTTATAACTCAGGCATAAAATGTCCGATCTTCCTCAAACTGCACATGTGTGATAAGAGTCCTGGCCTGAACACATCTGAAGGCCAAAATTCCATCAGGTGTGGCAAAATGGCTCGATAGCGCCACCTATACACTTTCAACAGAGTGCGCCTCAAGCTATGTTTCACGTACATGTACAAAAATCGGTATACTCATGTAACACACCAATACCTACGAAAAAGTCTCTTGGTACGAAATCCGAATCCCAACAGGAAGTCGGTTATTTAGAATTTTCTCTGCAAAATTGGCGTTGTTTTTGCCATTTTCAGGGGTTGTACTTTAACGAACTCCTCCTAGAGATTTATTCAGATCAACACCAAACCTGGTCAGTGTAATCTTAAGCCCTTTGCGATGTTAAATTGCGAAGATCTTTAGACTTTGTTAAAGGGCGTGTCCATGGCGGCCTGACAAATTTCGATGTTTCGCCATGAAAAAGGAAGTTGCTGTAACTCAGACATACAATGTCCAATCTGCCCCAAACTTCACATGTTAGATAAAACTTCTGCCCTTAACAGATCTACATGCCCACATTCAGTTATAGTCATAGCGCCACCTATTGGCAACAGGAAGTGACATGTTTTACGCTGCGACAAACTACTCCTATAATTTTTTTGAGATTTACATATATTTTGTGGTCAGTCTAATCTAAAGGCCTGTGCAATGTTAACTTTTGGAGATCTTGAGTTTTTGTTAAAGTGTGTTTCCATGGCGCCATGACAAAATTTGATGTCTTGCCACAGCAAGAGAAGTTGTTGTAACTCAAGCATAAAATGTTCAATCTTCCCCAAACTTCACATGTTTGATAAGAGTCCTGGCCTGAACACATCTGAAGGCCAATATTCCATTATAATGATAGCGCCACCTGCTGGCAACGGTAAGATTGGCACATATATGGGATATACTTTGATATATTCAACTTATATTTAGGACATTAACTGCATATTTCTCAACGTTCACCTTTTTACTAAAACCACACGATGGCGGTGAGCCCGGGTGCGAGGGCCCGTTCATCGCTGCTTGCAGCTTTAATTATGTATGCATTTATTTATTTTCCATTGTCATAAATTCTAAAAAAAAAAAAAAAAACGATTTTGTTTTGATGTAAGTTCATAGTGTTAAATCTAAACTCTGGCAATTGTAATAAAACATGTGTGTGAAAGACATTTGAAAAGTAGCAGAAATAAATCAAGTCCTGGTTAAAAAAAGATAGTTTTCACGTGACCTTTATATAACAACAGCACAACAACTGCATTCTCTTTTAGGATTTCATAAAAAAGCAGCCTTTGAAACATTGAAATGCCTGAAGTCACAATAAGTTTCACGTATGTCTTTCTTACAGATGCCGTGTTCATTATGTGAGTGTGTCTCAGACTGTGCTGTAGGCAGACTTGAGTTCCTGCTATATTGAGCTGCTGAATCATAGGTGACGCTGATGGTGATTGTGGTGATATATCTTACTGTCTGTCTGCTGGCTTCACAACTCCTACAACAGCCATTTACTATGATGCTATCTCACAGTCACATGCACACGGGGATGCAACACAATTAAAGGAATACTTCGCCCCCAAAAATGACATTTGCTGAAAACTTTCTCACCCTCAGGCCTTCCAAGATGTAGATTCGGTTGTTTTTCTTCATCAAAACAGATTTGGATAGATGCAGCATTGCATCACTTGCTCACCAATCAATCCTCTGCAGTGAATGGCTGCTGTCAGCAGCTGATAAAACATCACAATAATCCACAAGCAATCCACATCACTCCAGTCTATCAATTAACATCTAAGTGAAAAGCTGCATGTTTTTAAGGATCAAATCCATCATTGTGACATTTATAACTTTAAACTGTTGCTTCTGGTTAAAATTCATAATCCATAATAATGCTTGCTCCAGTGTTGTGCTGTCACATCACAATCCACTTTTGTTTCGGACTATTTTTGCTTGTAAACAGTCCTTGATCTGTGCATATTTCTGTCCTGATTCAGATTAGATGACTTTTATAAACCAATATAAAATAGAAGACGATATAAAAAAAAGATGTAAATAAATGAATATAGTTACATGAAAAATTATTGCTGACCCAAAACTTGTAATTGGTATTTGTGCATTTCTTTTCAACGGTCTTATTTTATGTTTTTAAACAATGTGTTTATGAACTGGATGGATTCAAACTTTATAACCATCTCCTGGGTTTTGACTACACCTGGAAAACAAATCTAAAGGGAAAATAATTACTCTTATGTTTTATACACATACAGCACTGGGGGCTCTGGGACCCCAAACACAAAGGAAGTGAAGTCAATTACAGTCAGTTGAATTTGTTTTCTGCTTTTAATCTCTCTCTCTCACTCTGTTTGGGTTTGAAAAAAATCAATAAATGTACAAAGGCACTAAACTATTGTACATGTGCTTTATGAACTTTATGAAGGTTAGCCAAATTGATCAAAATAACCAATTATTGTCACATCACGTATACATTCAGGGCAGTGTAGAAAATTAGTTTGAATCCAATATGAGTGTTTTTTTTTTTACTTCACACTGAATTCTGCTCACACCGCATTGCATCTGTACGTGTGTTTGTTCTGAAGCGAGAGGAGTGAGTCTTTTGTCGCGGTCCCTGTTGCATCCCTGCGTGCATGTGTTTGTGTTTCGAAATGCCCTTTACAATTGACCTCTATCTTCTTGCAGTTGATTAGAATCTTAATGTGTCATAATGTTATTTGCTCAGATCCGTTCATTTCCCTGAGGTCTCTGCACCGAGAGCTGACCGAATCAGTTTGATTCATTCATTTAGTCATGTCAAACCTGTTTTCTGAACTCAGGTGTGGATCATCGAGTCTGCATGGAAATTGAATTTAGTATGACTTGCAGTTAGTATGAATAACAGTTCTGTTGCTCAAACTGTAGAGTATGCTGTCATAGGTTTGAAGCTCATTTTTTGAATGCAATATGAGTCTGTTTGAGACTCGCTACTGATGATAACAGAGAGATGCAAATATAAATATATATAAATTATAAATATACATATTCATTTATGGAATGTTTGAGTACATATGAATACATCTGTGGAACATTATGCAACAAATATGAATTCTTATTTAATTCATTCTTAATTATTCAATATTAATATTATTAAAACAAAATACTAATTATACAATTAGTGTTACATACAGTAAAAAAACTAAAGAATAAATAGTAAAATTATATATAGTAAAATGTTAAACCATTAACAGTCTTTTACTCTAAGTGGTAAACATCCTTCTACATTGTAAATTATATGATAACTCATAGTCCAAAAACCACAAATTTGACAGTATTTTACAGTAAAATTGCACTTTATTTTACAGTACGTGTACTTAAATGTACTTATAGTGTACTTACATTGTATTTATCTAAGAAAGTTCTAGTAATACAAGATAACTACAATGGGGTAGGGTTAGGTTTAGGGGTAGGTTCAGGGTTAGTACCTAGTTATTACATAGTTATTGTATTTACTATAATAAGTACATAGTATGTACATGGGGAACAGGACTAAAATAAAGTGCTACCATTTTTTTTTAAAGTGATTCCTGTTGAAACTGGACAAAACAACCCAAAATGTGACTCAAAAACGTCGCTAAATTGAATAATTGCACTATTCTGACACTTCCCGACCAACCACATACTCTCATTCCAAACACTTTGACCAGTTACATGCCCTCTAACTCCCAATAAAACTCTTGAACTTTCAAAAGAACGAAACTGTCAGACTGGTGAGCTCCTCATGGAGATGTTTCTGCTCAGTGGTGTGAAACGGCAGATAATGAAAACGTGTAGTGGAGATGGATGGGGACTCAGAGGAAGCTGATGCAGCAGGTGAACCTTTCCCTTCCCCTCCAGGTGTTTCTGTACGAGGGAATCGGGTTTAAATATAGTCGATCAATATAGGAGAAAACACCAGAGTTCATTACCGGACGCCTTCAGGCAGCAGTAGAACTGTATCAATACAAACACACCACGTTTAACTCATCCATATTAAATATAGCAAGAACTTATGTAAATTGGAACACTTTTTAACATTGAGATGTCTAGAAAACATCCCAAATTAACACCATAAATGTATGTTTATATTTAAAATGGTCCAGCCAAACGTGTAAATATGAGGTGTGAGAATGAAGGTCTTTTGTCGGTTTCATGTTGCCTTTCTCTCTCTGTCGTTCTCTTCGTGACAGATGTTACAGTGTCTCAAGGGTTTTCATTGGACAGTGCAGAAAGAACGGTGGAGCTGTTAATATTTATCTTACGCTCACACACACACACACACACACACACACACACACACACTCTCATTCAGTCACAAGTCCTTCCTGTGACCTTCATAACTGTCATTAAAATGGCTGGCAGACTGAATGGTAATATACACACTATAACGGACACACACACACACACACACACACCACATAGACATGTGGCTAACTTATGTATGGATAAATCACAACCTTAATGTGGTTGGTTGATGAAGCATTAAAACAATTAACGGCTAGAGGTCATTTGAGATGGGAATCTCTGTAATGGCCGAATTGTCATTGTATCGTCTCAGCTGATCTCTCTAACAATGATCCAGACACGTCACAGAGATCTTTTGATGTTCAAACACATTCTTTAAAGGAACAGTTCACTAAAAATTAACATCATGACACAATGTACCGACCCTCATGTTTATTTCTTCAGCTGAAGGGAGAGAATGTTAACCAAACGATTGATGGTATCCATTGACTTCCGTACTATTTTTCCAAAATATAGAAGTCAATGGCTACCATCAACATTTAGGTTACCAACACTCTTCAAAAAGTTAAAATTACATATAGTAAAATGTTAAACCATTAACAGTCTTTTACTCTAAGTGGTAAACATCCTTCTTCACTGTAAATTATATGATAACTCATAGTCCAAAAACCACAAATTTGACAGTATTTTACAGTAAAATTACATACAAAGTTAAAGCATTTGCAATCGTTTCATCGTATCATTTTAGAGTATTTTTGAATTGAGCAAAAAAGCCCAAAGTGTCATTCAAAACCACATACAGTACAGTAAAATGACATAAAATGCTGTTTACCCATGAAGAGTGATTCTTTCACTCTAAATTCTACAGTATATGATAAGGTTACACGCAGTTTACCAATTAACATTTTTACTGTAGAATTTTTACAATATTTTTTTCTGTAAGAACTAATTTTTTTTTTGTCAATGGCTACCATCAACATTTTGGTTACCAACACTCTTCAGAAAGTTATTTTGTTTTCAGGAACTGAAAGAAATTCATACATGTTTGGAACAACTTTCATTTGTGAGTGAACTATCCTTATCCTTAAAGTTTCAGTTCCTTTATAAAAAATAAAAAAAAGATCTTGCTGACCCCAAACTTTTGAACAGTCGTGTACAGTCATGTTCTTTCCAGAGGAAATGTTTACATCAGTAGTGCTTCAGCATGCGGATGAATGGTGGCCTGTGAACCATGAATACAAGCAGGAATGACATGAGACTTGAAATTTTCTGCCAAATCGAACCCGACAGCTCTGAATTACTCTCATTATTGTAGCTTTACTGTAGTGTATTGGTAGTAGAAGAGTCTAGAACAATGATTTTCTAAACTCTTAATGGTCATTTTCTAATGATGATTATAATTTTATGAGTTGTTCATTATGAATGTACCGTAGCATTGGCTGTTTGCAGATGTTCTTCATAAATATAACATTGGCTCTTCTTTAAAATCTCGTAACATCTCAGCTTTATCTTCTACTCCCCTGCTGTTTCTGAATCTTCTTGAAACATTTGTTCTAATCTGCGACTTGCTCTCCCAGAACTGTTCTCTTATGTTTCCCAAACATCATTTCTTTTAAATGTTTAACTTGACACACTCCTGCAGTGTTTCATTGGACTTCCTCAAAACACATCTGAGATATACCGGTATATTTAACGCAGCATTCGCTTTGTTTAGCTGGAACTAATGTCATAATCCTTCCTTTGTTCTTGTGTATTCCATAAAACTGTCACATCTAGATCTCATCCAGTGTGCGATTTAACAATGAGTCACTAAGGCTTGCTTGAGAGAGATAGAGAGTGACAGAGAAAGAGAGAGAGACATAAAGGTGATTTCCTATGCATAGCATGTTAATGTGTCTGTGTGAGGGAAATGGATTGCTCTATACATCGCTTAGCTTAGAAGACAATAGATCGTTTTGTTCCATAAAGCCTTCTTGGCTACATCTTGAATCATAAGACACACACACAACATCTGAAGAAAGAAAGAATAATTCTCCATAGAGCAAGCAGATACTCCCTTACTCACAATGCATTTGTTCACGCACACACACCGCTTTTGCCCATTTGTCTGACCTCGTGGTGAGAAATCCCATGAATGCAACCAGATTAACCCTTCTAACACACACATAAACATACATTATAATTAGGAGTGCTAATTTGACGAATTCATATCGAGTAACAATACCAAAAAGTTATATCTAAATGCACTTTTTAAAAACATTTTAAGATACATATGAGATATTGTAACTTTTGAAATTGTTTTTATCTAATAACTTGTCTAAAAATAATGAAAGTGATAAATTATTAAGTTATATAGGCTTATTTATTAATATAATTCAGTGTTATTTTTGTATCATTGTAATAAAAAAAACTCTAATATTTTGAATCATTTAAGTTCAAGTTAAATAATTTAGTTATTTTTTGTCATTTTTAGTCTGTTTGTTTTTATGTCTATGTAATATATGTTAATTTTCTTTCAGTTTTAGTTAATTTTAGTACAAGTAAAACTAAATTAAAATGAGAAATGTTGCCAAATAAAGAAAAGAAATAAATAAAAATAAAATAAAATAAATACATTTTTATTTCAGTTAACATTTATTTCAAGTAATTCATTTTTTATGGTTTTAGTTTTAGTTCCAGTTTTATTATTAATTAGCTATAATAACTCTTACATGTTAATTTGTATTGTATATAAACATTGTTATTTAATACTTATTTAAATAACATAAATGCATAATTTACATTTACATGGCTAATGTTAAAAAAAAAAATGGATGTTAGGCATTATTCCACATTAAAGAATCATTTTAAACAATATTATGCGACACTGTCACATGACCAGCATGTTTCATTCAGTGAGTAATGTCCATTTAACATCTTTTAAATAAGAAATAAGAAATTAGTTGAAATTGCATTGCAACTGATGTTACTTCAGGTTCATCCTAATGGAAATGAAAGAATTGCATCTTGGGAAACCATGTTCTGTGCAATGTGTACTGTTGAATACTGCATATTTAGCAAATGTAGGTCAAAATAAAGAAAACATGCACTTAGTGTAAAGGTATTATGCTGCAATAAAATATCCTCAATATAGCCACTGAGTTCCAAAGTCACTTTTTGTAAAGCTTTTTTAATGTTTAGTTCTAATTTTAGGGCTTTTCTCAGCAAATATTGATATATGTGATTAATGTGATTAATTAAATGCCATACCTTGTAATTAATTCAATTAAAATTTGCAAATGATTGACAGCCCTAATTTGAATGCATTCAGGTTCTCCTTCATAGGATAAAAGCACCTTGTAGCAAAGCAGCTAAAGAGACAGGCATGTCTTAACTTGGACCTTCATATGCTTCTGCTAAGAGGAGACAAGGGTGAGTGATGTGTTTCAATCAGGGTGGGAAAAGGGCTTCTCATGTTTCACAGTGTGATCATTTGAAGGCTCATGGGCCTTGAGTTGATGCTTTAGGTTTTTATGGTTGGCCCACTGTGGTCATAACATCCACAGCGATGATGCAATGAGACAGTCTGTCACCTGTGGTCTCCCTCAAGTCTGAGTAGACCTGCACACACATACTGTACATGCATGCTAATTTTTCCATATGCACACACACACAAACACACAAACACACACTCATCTGAGCAGGCGGCAGGAACTGAAGTGGAGAGAACATCATATGAAAACTCATGTGACACCTTATGATTTATTATTTTGATTCTGAATGCATTTTATCTAATTACTTTGCAAAATCCACTAGTAATTTATTGAGTATAGCTGCCTATTATTTCCTGGCTTATGCTAGATATTTAATGACAATAAGATGTATTGTATTGGAACAGGGCCTAAGAAAGTCTATAATACCTGTGGGAAGTGATCGCATCCATCTCAATGGCAGTTGGTGCTTGTGCAGGACTCCTGGGAAGTCCATTTCATGCTTTTAAGAACTTGCAAAGCAAAATCAGTCACTATTAAAACATCTACTATTAATTTGCAATGTATGTGTTGCTTGCAACAAAAAAATATTATAGTTAACTAAAACTAAAATTGTAAAATAAAAAAGTGCTATTTAAATCATCGTTAACTGAAATAAAATATTGACACATACAGATCAGAATGTATTGTTTTATATAATATTGGGGAAAAAATCAAATAAAACTCTGGTTCTATGAATGGCTACACGATTAATCGCATGTGATTGTCATGCTTGTCTCTTTGGTAAAGCCAAATATATATATAATGTACAAACATGTAAATATCGATAATTGCGACATTGTTTTCTGTCACATACTGTTGCTCAAACAAACTGTTGTGGTCACTTTGAATTCACATTTCTCAAGATTTTTGTCAAAAATTTGTCAGAGAACTGTTGCAGAATGTATAGGGCATCTATAGTTATGGGCAGTGTCAACAAAGATGGCCGCTTTTTCCACTAGCAAAAAAATATTGTGACGTGTGGGGCGGGGCTGAGATCCGGGGGAATGGAGCGAGGCCGGTGGAGTGATTGGAAATGAGTGACACCTGCGACACTCATCGGTCTCGAGTCCCACGGAGGAGCTCTGGAAGGATAAAGGGAGGAGTTACGACAGTGAAGGACGAGAGAGGACCAGGCCTGGGATTTATTTTGTGTTTTGGTTTTGTATGTGAACGGCAGTCGTCCTTGAGGGCTCGTGCTGTTTTGTGTTTATTTTATTATTAAAGGGGGGGTGAAATGCTATTTCATGCATACTGAGTTTTTTACACTGTTAAAGAGTTGGATTCCCATGCTAAACATGGACAAAGTTTCAAAAATTAAGTTGTACGTTTGAAGGAGTATTTTTGTTCCAAAAATACCTCTTCCGGTTTGTCACAAATTTCGGAAAGTTTTTTTTTCGAGTATGGCTCTGTGTGACGTTAGATGGAGCGGAATTTCCTTATATGGGTCATGAGAGCACTTCTGCTGGAAGAGCGCGCGCTCCCGTATAGCAGAGCACTGAGAGCACAACAGACTTCACTGATCAGAGTGAGAGCGAATTGTCACAAAAGGAGTTTGTTTTTGGTTGCCAGGGCAAGACAACCCTGCACAGATTACCAAAAAAAAAAAAACAGCATTAAGGGAGTTTATTTTTACAGAGCATCAACGGAGTTGTGCAAGTGTTTTTGTTTGTTCCCTGCATTTCGAAGATGCTTGTTTTACAAACAAGGCCCAGTTTGACGCCGGGTTTGCGTATCGTTTATTTCTTAAGGATAATGCAATCCCAACGAAAAAGGGTCACGATCGTGTTTTGGAACCGCAGGCGGTGAGTAAAACTGCTTCAAATATCTCTGTGTTGTTAACTTAGCTATCAGCGCGTAAGCACATCAAGTAAACAACATTCGATGTTGTCATCAAACTGCACTTTCCACATGTACAGCTTAAAAAAAAAAAAAAAGACGACATAAAGTGGAACTTAGTCATTTTCCAATACCGATAAGCAAATATATGCAGTTTCAGTACATACAACATAGAGACGTCGTTGCTGATGCTGCTCTTGTTCAATTTCAGCCTCTGGATCTAATTCTGGATCATAAATATACGGCTGAATCTGACTGTTAGCCATGGTTTGTTTTGGATGATGTTTTTTTCCTCACGGTAATGTCACAGTTTCCACATGCTCTCAACGCAAAAGCCTACTCGCGCTCGTGATTCTTTAGCTCCGCCCACACGGCACGACTCCAGTCGCTCGTGTTTTTCCGGGAAAAAACAGTACAGACTATCTTTCTCTTATAAATATAATAAAACTAAAGACTTTTTGGAGTTATGAAGGATGCAGTACTACTCTATAGGTACTCAAGATTAACAGGATATTGAGTGAAAACGAGCATTTCACCCCACCTTTAACATTTTATTTAAATGTCCGCCGGTTCCCGCCTCCTTCTTCCCGACTTACGAAGTACATTCCAAATATATTTCAGAGTCTATAGTGCACTGTTATATGAGACGTGCTAATCTTAATCTTATTATTTTAGATTGATAAACTGTAAATTAGGATGTTTGTGTTAAGTTTTAAAGAACTGAATAGAAATGCAGTCACCAAACTCTGCACAATGCTCAACTACTTTTCACAAATCTGTTCTTAAAACCCTAAAAACCCAGTGTGTGTGTGTGTGTGTGTGCGTGTGTCAGTTCTCAGTGTTGTCAGAGCCAAATCAAGAAGTCCCTGATTAGTGCGAGCAGCAGCATGCAGTGAGGATGTTTCAGCTGTGAAAAATGTCTCAAAGTCGGAGCGCAGCACCGAGCTCTATAGATGCTGAAGCTGAAAGTACAAGAGCAAAGTACTAAGTAAACTTCAATATAAGTCTAAAGAAAGTCTGCAAGAAAAAATAAATAGAGGTATTTTATGTACAGGAATTAACCTTTTTCTACTGACGTCACAATCTGGTCCTGTCCCCATGATTCATCCTTTGAACCCTTATTCATTTTACTATGCAAGCGCTCAAATGCAGCGGGTCAAGATTATTCTGCTCTCTTTATAATTCCAGAAGCTCATCCAGAGATTCTCTCAGGGCTCATTTCAGAATGATGATGAGCTTGGATCTTTGTTGAAGTTAAATGAATTCAGTGTTGTGTCACGGTCCAAGCGTCATCTCTCCCACTGTTAATAAAGTTCAGAAAGTAGGCGAGGACAATGCTAAATATGCTGTGATGTTTAGTGCATTTCAGACATACATGACGCCCTGGTAGTCTCACACACACAAGCAGTCAGTCTACCTCACGAGGGAGTCCACTCATTTAATATTCTCTCCTCACGTGCAAGACTGTGCTGTGACAATTTGCTGTGAAGAGCGAAATGGGATGGGGTTTTTTATCCTATACATGCATACAGAATATGGTGAATGGATGTTAAGTCCTGGCAGGAAATATATACTAAAGTAACACTGCTTGCAACTCATAAAGAGCTAATTTAAATTGTTACATACATTGTTAAAAATATTATAATGTAAATTAAGTTTGAATTGAAAGTAAGAATGGGTTTATGAATAATTTTACAGTAAATATTTGCTGCTGTTTCATGAATGAAATTCATAATAGCTGTAAATGTGTCTGTGTGTGCATGCATGTACAAAGAAATGGATCCCACTTTTTAATCTTGCTTTAGATGAGTGTAGGTGTGTGTGTGTGTGTGTGTGTGTGTGTGTGCGTGCGTGCATGCCTGTGTGTGTGTGTGTGTGTGTGTGTTGTATTTGAGACCATAGGGGGTGAGGGTGCGGGGACTGATGGTCGTTAATCTCCGTTTGTCCTTGAGAAGATGGAGCAGTCTTGTCCTCCTGCCAGCCATTTGCAATGCCAGCCACACACACACAGACACACACAGTGTTGCTGTATGCACTAATTGTACTCTGATGCAAATATATATCAAGACGTCCCCTATCTGTCCACCCCACAAACACAGCGCACACATTAAGACTCTCTCCATCTCTGATGGTGATTAAACTGGGTCCCTGCAGGGTTTGGCTCCTGACTGCCCATAATAATACACTCGCTCAGTCTCATATGTCTGATTGCTGTCCACCACCCCCCATCTGTACATCCTGAATGACACGCCCCTCTTTTGACCGTTTTATATAAAAGAAACATACAAAGTGAAACAGGATTAGAAAATAAAACCTTATAGAAGCAAATTTCAATCTGTGACAATTTTTAAAACAATAACCAAATGTATGACAGTATACCAAAACTATAACAATTTGGTTATGTATAATTACATACTGTATATAATTACATAGCTTTAGCAAATATAGATACGAAAACAATATAAAATGTGTAGAGAGCAAAAAAAGCATCTATAGATCTAATTAGACAAAAAATAAACACACACACACACACACACACATACATACAATAACTGATTATATACAATATATGTGGACCAAACCACCACTGAAACACTAAAAATGCGATGCAAATGTTTATAGCTAACAACCTCTGGGTATAAACAGCTTTCATTTTGTGATGCTAACTGTTTGCGAGTAGGATGTGATTCTGATTAAGACAAATGACAAGAGCAACGTTTGTGGGAAAAGGATTTGTAACCCCTCAAAGATGAATTTCCCACATACAGTCACCTGGAAAATGAATTATGCTGATGACTTCATGCTATCCTTCTACATTTTCAATGAATAATCCATTCTGCATTAGAATGCACTGACGAGTGATGTTGTCACATAAGTATCTATAGTATGCATATAATCAGCTTCTGCCTGGTTGCACCTGGCCTTCCAGCGAGACTTCAGAACAGCTTTTGAATATTAATAAAACAATTGCAGGCCGTAAACATTTGAAGAAATGACCCAAGCCTGTTGCTGTCACAGTGCATCACACAAGCGGAGGGCTAGTCTCAGAATGCTTATTCAGGTTATTTTGTATGAAAGATTTATATTATTTACATTTTATATCACTTTCAAATTGTAGTCGGTTACTGAATTCAAATTCCATTAAAAAAAATGTAATTAACTAATGTAATCCATTGCATTACACTATTTACGAAATAAAATTAGATTACTTTTTGATTACTTTTAGATTACTTTTGATCCTCGTTTGTCACATTGATTTAAATAGCATAATCTTGAACCACATTGATATATAAATAAAACTTTATGAGTGTATATTACTGTAGAAGTAGGCTATTTTGGATAAGTTAAGATGAATTATAAATGATGAATGGCTAATGTGTGAGTAATCATGTAATCAATGAAAAAGTAACTAGTCTGATTACAAATATTTTAAAATGTAATATAATCTTATTACAAGTACTTAGTTTTTAGAAACTAATCAGAAATCAGTTACTACCCAGCATATACCAACCAAGATTTGCCCAGAAAATCTAGGTTGTACAACTATAACCTGCATCTGCACTTCTACAATACATAAACCTAACTTTGTGAAACTTTTTAACATAACGTTTGAACTGAAAAGTTAAGAGATAAGTTTTCACAATTCTTTAGACATCCAAGAGTTGGAACAGTGAAGTTTGAGTAATTAAGAATTGAATTCATGTGTTTCGTGCAGGATATGTGCGGTAGGTCTCTCACTCTCACCAGCTGTCCTTTTCCTGCTCTTTTTGATCTTACTGAGACTTACTGAGGTTAATAATGATGCACATTAATATTTTATCAGACTTCTCAATTAAAGCTTTATTTTCAGGAGAAGATTTCCTCTATAATGAATTCTCTCTTTCACTTGATCAAACAGGCACCCACACACTCTTTCTCTCTACTTCCAAGCTCACAATCACATTTATAACACAAGTAGTGTGTGTGTGTGTGTGTGTGTGTGTGTGTGTGTGTGTGTTTGTGTCAGTAAGGTTTTGTCTTCACTGTGGGGAACAGATGTTTCCACAAAGCCAGTAAAACCTGAACTCACTTACATTGTGGAGTCAGCTGATGATACAGGAAAATCATACTCAATAATTATCTAAAAATGCACAGAGATTTCAGAGAGGAACCGTTTTATGCATATGCAGTATAAATAACATTAGATAATGCATTAGTTATAAATAGCCAAAAATATTTTTTATATGTATAAATTGTGTTAACTTAAAAAGATACACTATTGACAATGCTAGTTCATAGTGCATCAAACTAGATTTTTAATGTTAACAGAATAGTTCACCCAGAAATGAAAATGTATTCACCCTCAGGCCATCAATGATATAGATGAGTTTGTTTCTTCATCAGATTTGCAGAAATGTAGCATTACCTCACTTGCTCACCAATGGATCCTCTGCTGTGAATGGGTGCCGTCAGAATGAGAGTCCAAACAGCTGTAATTAAGTAATCAACACCACTCCAGTCCATCAGTAAACATCTTGTGAAGTGAAAAGCTGCATGTTTGTAAGAAACAAATCCATCATTAAGATGTTTTTTACTTCAAACCCTTGCTTTCAGTTAAAATATGAGTCCTTGATTTCTACAGTGAAAATAAAATCTGAATCAGGAGAGAAACATTCAAAAACAGTCCAAAAAGTTCATGTGATACAAATATTGTGATGCTTTTCAGCTGTTTGGACTCTCATTCTGACGGCACCCATTCACTGTAGAGGATCCATTGCAGAGAAAGTGATGTAGTGATAAACTTCTCCAAATCTGATGTAATAAACTAACCTGCATCTTGATAGTAAATTTTAAGCTAATTTTCATTTTCGTTGAACTATCCCTTTAAAATGTATTAGTACATGTAAAAATTATTATTGAAATTAATGGACCCACTTTATATTAAGTGGCCTAAACTACTATGTACTTACATTTTAATTAATAATGTAGTACAATGTACTTATTGTGTACAGACATGTTTTTACATTGTACTACTATTTACAAAAAACTACATGTAGTTACATCTGTATTTAATTTCTGTAATTACATTTATGATTACACTGTTGAACCAAACATTACACCTTAACCCACCCTTAAACTTACCCATACCTCCAACCCTCTCCCTAACCTTACCCCTATCCCACCTCAATAGCAGCAAAAGTGTTTTACAATACAATATGAACACAATAAGTACATTGAACTTATTTTTTTAATATAAGTATATAGTAGTTAAGGCCACCTCATATAAAGTGGGACCAAATTGATTAATAAATGCTATAAAAGCTTTATTCATTTCGATTAGTCAAGTGTTCAACATGTATTTGTGAATAATGATCATTGCACATGGTAACACTGTATAACACACCAGTTATCCTGGAAACATGTGTTCCAACATAGCTGTATATCGTGTTCACTCTGCAGTCTCTACATGTAAATAATACAATCACCGAAGCCTGAATCAATATTACTGGAACATGTATTTATTTATTTATTCAGTAAGTAGTCATTCAATAAGCCAGATAATGTTCAGCCAGCTGATCATTGTCATAGAAATAAACTCCTTTATGAGGCTGTAAGACCTGATACAAGTGCTTTTATGCCATAATGACCACCGACTGTACATTAGCGTATAAAAGTGTTACAAAGTACCATTAGCGGGGTATAAAAATAAAAGAAGTCAATGGAAAGTCACCAGCATGACAGAAAAATCATGTTGGTGTCTCTTCTACATGCTTCCAACTGGCCTGAAGAAATGAAGAACTTCCAGTTCTCTTCATCTGTTAGGCAAATCTGTCTCTCTTTCACTTTTATGCTTTCATTTTTAGCTCAGCACATCATGCACAACCCCAGTTGCACATATAAACTCCAGAGACATGCATAAAGCATCACCGGCGCACACACATGATCTTCATCAGATGGCCCTGACACTTCAACACATGCTTTTGCACGGTTGAATTCCTGCACAGTCCTGAGACTTGTTAGTTCATTTGTCATTTCTTAATTTATTTACATGTACACATTTCATGGAAAAGGTGCCAGTGGTGTTTCCTCTATCTCTTGTTGATGTATCCTGACAGGCTTTAGCACCACACACACACACACACACACACACATGTTCAAACACACACGCTCGCTCTCGTAACGGCTCCTGTGCTGCTTCTGCTTTGATAAAGCATGCCCACATCCCAGTCCAGACTCGACTAGAGGAATTCATCATTTTGGACCATCATGTTCCCTTTCCAATCAGACAAATCCAGGCGCTCCCGGATCAAAAGGAACACGGACCATGAGGAACAAACTCATTTAAACACAACCCTGAAACAACAAACCTGCTCTCTGAAGACTGACCCTGCGTTCCATTTCACAAATTGGTTTAACAAACAAATCATTCCAAACCATTTGAAGCGATATTGGACAGACGGATATCCAAACACAGATCCTGAGTCTAAGAGTCCAAATGTTCTGATGCTGAAGCCCAAATCTAAGATTTAACAATATTCAGTGTTTATAGGCCTGCAATAAGCAATCGTTAACTCAACTTTTATTCATTATCAGTTCTTAATGTGTTCTTCAGGAGGTCAAACTAAATATTACATGTGTTATTTGACATTTATTTTATAAAAACATTGTCTGAATACAATCAAAGCCTTTATTTGCCCATCTTTGTGATTTTCTACTAACAAAAAGACCTGATAAACATTAAATAAACATTATGGAAAATTAAGCTAAAAGTTTTAATCAATACAAAACGAAGGGTCCCATCATACACCCGGTGCAATGCGGTACAAGGCAAGTATTTTTTTACTAGTTTCAGGCCGACACAGTTCTCATTTTGCCGTCCTGTGCTGCGTTCTTTAATAGCAAATGCATTTGTGCCCATTTGTGTGCACAGGGGCATGCTGGTCAAAAAAAAAAGAGATGTTCAGGAACATTGTTGGCAAGTTTTTTGCTTTTTTGAGGAACTGAAAATAGACTGTGCTATAGACGAACTCAAACCTGGTCTAAAGTCTAAAGTCAATGGCATAATATATATATATATATATATATATATATATATATATATATATATATATATATTTTGTTATTTAAAGTTTTTCTTTAGGAGAAACTGCGCCTCTGGGCAGGTCCACAACGGGTGTTCACTTTGCTTATTACACACAGGTAGCACACAAACATGCCAAATGTAAAAAACTCAAGGATTACAGTGTAAAATAATATTATTGTGTAGGCTCTATAAATATAAAAATGTAATACATGTCATATTGGAATTTCATTGCGTGTATCAGAATTAGCCTAACTATTTGCTTGTGCAAGAGCAGATCTGTTTCCTCTTTGGAGACACATTCAGTCTGTGCGCCTTAAAATCCTGTCTTTTAAATAGTGAATCTGCCATGGAGCGAGTGCAACTCACTCTAAAAGGGAATGGGAGATGAGACTCTGATTGGTTTATTGCACATTATTCCCAAAAACACACCCAATACTCCTTAAGACTATAGGGACAGTCCTTTTAGACCATGCACCGGGAGTCAATGGTTTTTTTTTTTTCAGTCGCTATACTAGCAAAAGTGGATTCGGAAATGCCCTAAGTGCACCTGCTCCATGTGCTTTAGACCATGTGCTTAGATTGTTAAGGCTTACAGTTACAAATTTAGCCTGTATCAGGGTTCCTCAAATCTTGTCCTGGAGGGCCAATGCGCTGCAGAGTTTAGCTCCAACCCTGATCAAACTCAGCTGCCTGTGATTTTCTACTGACCTGAAGACACTGATTAGCTTGCTCAGGTGTGTTTGATTATGGTTAGAGCTAAACTCTGCAGTGGACATAGAAATATAATTAAAAATTACAATTCCTGTGATGAATTTTCAGCATCATTACTCCAGTCTTTAGTCTCACATGATCCTTCAGAAATCATTATAATTTGCTGATTTGATGCTCAAGAAACATTATTATTATCAGTGTTGAAAACAGATGTGCTGCGTCATATGTTTGTGGAAATTTAGATTTTTCTCAGAATTTCTTGATTAATAGAAACACGTACTTCAAATGTACTTTAAATGTATCTCAAAATGAATGTGAAGTACATTATAAAAGTGTTTATTATCAAATTAAATGAGTAATTACTGAATAAAATATGAATAACCCCTCCTTTTAAACAGTATTGCATATATTAAATTGATTTAGAATATTTTCTCAAAAGAACAGTCTTAAGTGTCTAGACTACAATTTAGGTAAAAACTGTGAAGATCTGGAACACAGAAACTTTTTCGGTCTTTAAAATTCTAATATTCTTCAATATTACTATCCTACAATAAACAGACTAACAACTGAACACACTTTTATTTCTGAATAAACCCCTTCTCTTCATAAATATATATATATTGCATGTAAAGTTGTTTTCTATAGGCTTTGTGAGATTGAATGTTTCTTAAAAAGATAAAACTGCGATGCGCGAATGCCTGTGAATATTTAAAATCAAATATCACTGATGTCGATATCAGTGTACTAGGAAAAAAAAAATACCAGCCAGTACCTCAGAGAAATTCTACTGATAAAGAATGAAATGAAGTAGGGATGAAATATATTACCAGCAGACAAGATTGAGAGGGAGAGATGGAGAGAGACGAGCTTTGATATTAAAAAAGACAAGAATGAAAGGTGACAGACAACTAAATAATCTCACCTATACACAATAATATCTTCTCATTTCACACACACACAGATACACAATCCTGCTATCACACACCCACAACGCCCTGACAGTGTCATTAATATGAAGTTTTAATTATTTAAATGGATAAAATGTCTCCTGGTTTCATGGCATCTCTGCTGTATCTCGGCGTGAGATTCAATTACATTAATAACCAGTGATTTGATTCTGACCCACATTATGGGTTCTATTAAATTCACATTATTTGGGTTGAGGTAAGAGAGATCTTCAGAAGCAGAGGGGGACTTGTGTGTGTGTGTGTGTGTGTGTGTGTTTTGATGTGAAAATCAAGCCTGTATCTGTACTGCCAGTGGTGATGTAACAAAATTGCACCCCCCCCCCCATTATAATCAACAATGTGGCATACAGTACATGCAGTGGAGACAGCTTCATTGATTTTAGTTTTGCCACTCACTGAACGCCCATACAACAAAAAATGCACACCCTTTATATATATATATTATATATATATATATGTATGTATGTATGTGTATGTATTTTCAGTTCATATATTTAGGCAGTTATGTATTTATATTATATCATAGAAAAGTGTAAAATTTTAAATATAAATACATATATAAGTATATAATATAATATATAATATTTTTTTATTTATACATATGTATTTACTAAAATATGCCTAAATATATGTAAAAATGTAGTTTATTTTATGCAGTTTATTTTAATACAATAATACAATTCATAATTATTGTAAGTATTATAATTATTTTTTTATTTTTTAATTATATATATATATATATATATATATATATATATATATATATATATATATATATATATATATATATAATTTCATATGTTATAAAATATAGCTACATATAGATATGTTATCAATTTATATACTTAAGAAAATGTACTGGTAATGTTCTTGGTTTTAATGGAAATTCCCATTAACTCTGCAAAATTAAAAATACAAGAAAAACTTGTAAAAAAAAAATGTAAATCAATATGCAAAATTAATTCATAGTAATACAGTACATCAAGTACACATTGTGTGTGTGTATATATATATATATATATATATATATATATATATATATATATATATATATATATATATATATATATATATAATTATTATTATTTTTTTTTTTTTTTGTTATGAGTGTACAAAATGTCTTTAATCAAATTACTTCCTATGGACACAATACAGTCATCAGTGAAGTGCAATCTTTTAACCTGTTCTAGTATTATGTGCATTGAGTCCCAAAGTTCTGTCGTGCTGTTTTCAGCTTAGACAGTGTCACACGGTGATGTTTTATACGTCCAGCTGGAGGAGAAACTAATATAAGCGCACTAGCCTCAGCTCTCTCTGTCTGTCAGTCGCACACAGGCACAAACATTATGTTCGGAGGGTGCTGCGTGTGATAAACTGAGGGATTTAGGTTCATTCCCAGTATTCCCTTCACTCTCATTATGATCCCCGAGAGTATTCCTCTCACACCGTGTGAAACACAAGTTAGCAGGGAATATTTGTGTTGCCGTGTGTGTGTGTGTGCAGCAGCTCCATGACTTGTACCCTACTGTGGTTAAACATATAATCATCCATAACCTTCTAAAATGGCCTATATCTTCTTCTCTAGCACGCACACACAAAGGCTGTTTACTCACAGCGTGTGAATTATCAGACCCAGAATGTTCCCAGCATGGCATCGTGGGTAATGTGACTTTTCAGCATGGGTCCACTGCAATCATACACTTAGAGAAAGAAAGAACAGGAAAGAGAGAGAAGAAAGACACAAAGCGAGATAGACTGATGATCGCCTGGGAGAAGAATGCAAGGGAAGAAAAGAGAGAATGTGAGATGTATTTTACATTAAATGAGTTTAGGGTCTCTATGGCGTCATTTGTGGAAGGATTTCTCTTTACTTCCAAGACTGGGAAGCTTTTTTTAGAGCCTAGCTGTGTATGTGTGAACCGTAATTATTTTAAATGTTTTCAAACTGGTTTTATTGTAAATTCAAAGGCTGATTATATTAAATGAGAGTTTTGTGTCTCGTAGTCTGTAGCTACAGTATCTGCATGCTAGTGTATTGCAAGTCGTCCAAATGAACTTACTGTATCCATTGCAAAAAACTAAACAAAACAAAACAAACTTAAAACACTGCCATGCAGTTTTTTGTCCAATATGAGCATTATCATTAAAATAGCTTCCTATGATTAACAAAAGCAAGTAGCCAATCATAATCTTCCATTGCACTCATACTTCATTTATTTTCTAAAACATCAGTTACTGATCAGCTATATGCATTCAAATGTATTTGACAGTGACTGCTTTTCTTTTTCCTGAAAATGCTTGTACTTGCATCACACTGGATTAAATCCTATGATTTACCCCCAAAATTACAATGTTTTGAGGTAATGTATTGTGCATATTACCAATCCGCTTTTTAAATAAAAAATTATCAATAAATCTTAAATGCATTCATTTTATCAGATTGTTTTTTTTTTTTTTTTTCAGTTAGCACAGGTTGTTTATTTTGTTTTGAATCTGACTGATTGCCCAAAACATCCACAAATAATACTTTTGTTCACTCAAAAACTGAGGTGCATAAGCTCCAATATTTGGTAATAAAATAGTATAACGAAAAAAGCACAAGCAATTTTTGTAGGATGGTGATTTTTGATTGGCAACACCAAATGTGTAAACATTCTTAAATTTACTTTTGTATAAAATGCAGAAACCTGTTTAATATCCCTTTAAATAATTTAGTCCTGTCCATTACACCAGGAATTTTACCATTCAATATGATAGTGGATTTGGATTTCTTTATGGACACTTAAGTCTTCATTCACCAATATCACAGAAATGCTCTATATACAGGCAGAGGCGGATCTACTGGGGTGGCATAGGGTGGCAAATGCCACCCTAAAAGAAAGCCTTGCCACCCCTGCTGCCACCCCAGTTGGCAGCAACGAATTAAAGGTTATGGCCGATTTGAAAATTTACTAGCGCGAATCTTTTCTGATTCGTGATCACGCTCCGAGCTCCCGAACTGATTCAAATGATTCGTGATCCCCAAACTGACTCAAATGATTCGCGAACCCGCTACAAAACTCCCTAACTGATTCAAATGATTCATGATCCCGTTCCGATCTCCCGAACTGACTCAAATGATTCGCGAAGCCGCTCCGAACTCCCGAACTGATTCAAATGAAATGCGATCCCCAAACTGACTCAATGATTCGCGAACCCGCTCCGAACTCTCGAATTGATTCAAATGATCCGCGAAGCCGCTCCGAACTCCCGAACTGATTCAAATGAAATGCGATCCCCACACTGACTCAAATGATTCGCGAACCCGCTCTGAACTCCCGAACTGACTCTAATGATTCGCTATCCCCATAACTGACTCAAATGATTCGCGATCCCGCTACGAACTCCCGAACTGATATAAATGATTCGCGAACAAGCTTTGAACTCGCGAACTGACTCAAATGATTCGCGATCCCGCTCCGAACTACCGAACTGACTCAATCTGCCTAGGGCACCAACTCCCAGAGGAGGCACCATCCCAGTTGCTCCCAAAAAAAAAAAAAAAAAAAAACTTCCTCCATTCTCCCATCTGCGCTCGCGACCGCTCGCACCTCATGTTTGCGGCTGAATGTTCATAATTGATGGATGAATCCAATCCAGCGAAGAGTAAAGAAAACTAAAATTAAAAAAAAAAAAAAAACAGACATAAGGTTGGCTTGACCTTGAACGTTCGAGAGTCTCAAATTTAGGGATCGTCTCTAAAGTTACATGCGATATTGGTATACACTTTTCTAACATCAGTAGCATTTGAGGAGAATGACTTATAGTCATAAAAACAACTGTAATTGTTCATGTAGGTGTCAGCTATAATGCACAATTGAATTAAATGTTTGATATTTCTTAAAATAATCTGTAAATCATATGTAAATTATGCTACTCTTTCACATGGGCTCAAACGCAAATTTGAAGCTCAATAGCATTTGAGGAGAAAGACTTGCAGTCATAAAACAATTGTAATGTGTTCATTTAGGTGTCAACCAGTGCTTTAAGTGGGCCCGTACGCACCAGTACTCAGTACCGCCTCTTCCAAATATAGCTCATGAGCGTACCACCACCTCTCCGCGCACCAGGAACGTGCTTTAACCGGTACGCTCATTTGGACATCTGTTTTAATAGAGGTTTTAATCCTTTGCCAGTGCTGCCATTTTTCAGAGCGCCCTTCACAATGTAAGCTTCCTAATTCATCCCACCGAGAGCAGAGACTACATCACCCACACACCCATGACTTTTACAAGTGAGAAGCGCATGCGTTGCTTTTGTCGCTGTCAGTAACAACTTAACGTGGCCGGAGAGAATTTGTGAAATGCGTACAAAAATTCAAATACAGTGAACAACACTTAATATGCTCTCCATGCTTCAGATTCTGAGTACTACAACAAAACAGTCAAAATCAGATGACTTGCTGGCTGACACCCCGCCATCTCGCTGCAGGTCAGACGCAAACTAATGAAGTAATGCAGTAGCTCTTTCAGGCAGGGTGACCAGATGTCCCGAAAAATTCCGGACAATCCCGAAATCGAAACTGTTGTCCCGAATCCCGAATCTGGCCCTAATTGTCCCGAAAATTATACTAAAGCAAAATCTTGAGTAGTTATTGTCTGATAAACATTAAAAACTGTCTGCGGAGGTTGAGTCGTCCTGCAGCCCCCGCCGGCTGCTCATTGGCTGCAGGATCTTTTTCTAAGTTCTAAAAAAATACCGTAGGCGGCTAGGCACGAATTTAGATATTCATTTATCGAAATAATCTATATGCACAAAGACAATACGACCTTTTTATCCCCTTTTTGTTTTAAAGCTTGATGAAGAGAGCGCAAGTTGCTGCAGCTGCGAGGAGGAGAGTGATGCACGCGTACAGGAGTGATTGACAGTTCGCGGCACTGTGTACAAAAAAAAACTCCGCTACACAATTATATATATAACAAAACACTATATATATATATATATATATATATATATATATATATATATATATATATATATATATATATATATATATATATATATATATATATATATATATTAGTGCTGTCAAAATTTGCGCGTTAACGCATTCGATTAATTTGAAATATTTAACGCGTTAAAAAAAAATAACGCAATTAACGCGGTTGCAGTTTTTTTTATTTCCAGTTGTGGCCTATGTGTGTTCAACGTGCAAAGAAATATGGATAAGACCAAGGAAGGACTTTTAGACGGAAAGTTTCAGTATAAAACTCTGCCGGATTACTCTTCAGTCTGCCACAAGAAACATTTTCATTCAGTCTGCCACAAGAAACAGCAACATTAAAATCTTGAACTCAAATGTCATTGTTTAAAAAAAAAAAAAAACAATGACTGTAACAGTGCGTAAATCAGACCTTTCTGTAACGCTAACGTTAATAAGCTTAAACGAAAATAAAGAAATAATTGTGTAGCTGAGTATTTTTTGTACACAGTGCCGCGAACTGTCAATCACTCCTGTACGCGTGCATCACTGTCCTCCTCAGCTCCTGCAACTTGCGCTCTCTCTCTCTTCATCAAGCTTTAAAACAAAAAGGGGACAAAAAGATCATATTGTCTTTGTGCATAGGCTATAGATTTATTAGATAAATGAATATCTAAATTTTTGCCTTGCCGTCTACGCTATTTTTTTAGAACTTAGAAAAAAGATGCTGCAGCCAATGAGCAGCCAGCGGGGGCTGCAGGACGACTCAACCTCCGCAGACAGTTTTTAATGTTTATCAGACAATAAATACTCAAGATTTTGCTTTAGTATAACTCACAACGAGTTTCACACACCTTCTCCGGCCACGTTGAGTTGTTGACACTTAACAGTGGGGAAAGCGACACATGCTCTATTCACTTGTATAACTTAAGGGTGAATGGGTAATGTAGTTTCTGCTCTGGGTGGGATGAATTAGGAAGCTTGCATTGTGAAGGGCGCTCTGAAAATCGGCAAAAAGATTAAAACCTCTATTAAAAAAGATGTCCAAATGAGCGTACCGGTACGCTACAAGCACGTTCTGGGCGCATGGAGAGGTGGCGGTACGCTCAAGAGCTATATTTGGAAGTGGCGGTACTGAGTACCAGTGCATACCGGCCCACTTAAAGCACTGGCAATGACTATACTTTGGAATTTTTTTGCAGTCCACTTAGAATTCAACATGGAAATCATTTTAGTTTTTTATTGGCATTGATTGTTTTGAAATTCAAATGGTACCTACATGCCTGTGTTTTTATTTCTGTAATAAATATGGCTTTCAAGCCAACAGTTAATTTGGAGGATATTGATGGTTTATTGCAGGTATGTTGTTTACATGAGAAAATCTGTGTTACAAGTTAAACAAAAATTCCAATAAACAATCATATTTTGAATTTAAATAGTTTCTTTGTCTTGAGTTTACATTAATTATTTACATTTTACATTTACATATCCAAAAAGTTTCAGTCTTTTAATTGCGATTAATCGCGATTAATTTTAAAAAATTGTGCGATTAATTAGTTATTTTTTTTTAATCGATTGACAGCACTAATATATATATATATATATATATATATATATATATATATATATATATATATATATATATATATATATATATATATATATATATATATATATATATATATATATATATATATATATACATATATACATATGCTATAATAGAGTACCGGCACCTCTTTTGGGCCACTTAAAGCACTGGTGTCAGCTACAATGCACACCTTATACATTTTTAATATATATTAAAATAGAGTATAAATCATTTAGGTAAAAATGAGGCCCGTTTATCACTTTCAGGCACATTCCTGTGAAAGGTTTTTTTTTTTTTTTCAGGTTCCCTAACAAAAATTACATGGTTTTAACAATAACACCACAAATCATCGTTCTTGTAACCATGGTAACTGCAAATTAACCATGGTTTTGTTCCTTCAAATAACAAGTTACAAAGTATTAATATACTGTTTTTTTTTTTGCTATAAAAACAGACCTAAGCCATCAATAGCCTTTGAAATGACTTAAAATGCATCATATAAAAAAATTATGATGCAATAATGATTGGTTAATAATAACACTGTTACAATACATAATGTAGGCAAATACAAAATAAACAATTTATGTACATGTTATTACAAACGCCATTTGATTGCTGCTGTTACACTTACAGGACGATCAAATCCTTGTTTAGGCTACTGACCAAACATTTAATTCAAATATTCACTTAATCTTTCATTTTGGACACCTTTTTGCTATAGATGACAACAGGCTTAATAATTTCTTCAACAAAAAAACGTGCATATCACAACCCTTACAAAAATAAACCATGGTTTTATCATAGTAAAACTGCTTAGTTTCCTTTTGCATGATTTCTGAATGCTTGAGACTATAAAATCAATTAGAGTCATAATAAAGTTATAGCCACAGGTAAATGTTGAGAGCTACGATTGTGATTTGTAAATAATACAATTTATTCATTTAGTTTTTTGTTTGATTAAAGTAATTTTTAGTTTTTTTTTTTTCCATCATCATATTTGAGGAAGGGGGGCACAACAATACAATCCTGCTTAGGGCACACATTTGGCCAGCAGCGGCCCTGAAGGTGTTGTTATGCACATCTCTGGGAATGTGTGCTCTACTACACACACAGACACACACACACACACACACACACACTGAAGCGCGCGTGGTGTTTTCAGCTCTTTACTATATTGATGCATGATATAAGCTACACATGTGCACGTCAGCGCGCTATGAGAGGATTTCACCATTTCATTTGATAAAACTATCGTCATTCATTCGTATCGTATACACAGACACAAACTGCAATGTCTTTACGACAACCTGTCAAAATAAAATTTCGGTATAACTTGAAGAAATTCAAACATAACTATAGTACTATTGCACAGTAGAGTATGCTATACGTCAAGTAGGCCTATTAGATAATAAAACTGTTTATTAAAAAAAAACACAGAAACTCTGTCTACAACTCACCAAAATAAAAGTTTGGTCTAACTCAAAGAAATTATGTGAGAAATTGCTTAGTAAAATACTTACTAAAATACTTTTAATACTTAAAAAAAAGATATACTAAAACATTACTTTATTATTATCACACAAGTTTTCATAGAAGTTTTAATTTAAGCTTGCCAAAACAATAACACCATATTTTTCTAAAACAATTTCTAAAAGTACATTTGTATTTGTGCCTATTATGTTTATTTATTTATTACTATTGTCAGCTAATAAAACATATGCTTTAGGGACCATATTCATATATCATCTAAGGCTAAATGTAGCTCTTGACTGGTTGAGTTAGATGGTAATTAACACTAAACTATAGAACATCAGTTGAGTCTCCCCAGCTGGAAATGTCATTGGCTGTTAAAGTCTTGTGTTTCTTATAATAAATTGACATATTGATAACACTGAATCTTTTATAATGCTCTTAATTACATGTCGATGCATACTGCATGCATTAGTGAGTGTGGTGGTGCTTATGGGGTATGGTCACTTATTCCTTATATGAACTGTTTCAAATGCAAGACATTGATTGCATGAGATTAAGTTTGTAAATGGCAGCCTGTGTCCTTTTGTAGTGTGCACATATATTTATCATCAAACTGTGATAACTGTGACTAAATTCAGTATACGTCTGCCATATGTTGTCACCCCTCAAAAATTCCTGCCCCCTTCTTGCCACCCCATCAATATTTTTCTAGATCCGCCCCTGTATACAGGTGTATTTGACACCCCTAATTTATTTATCCACTAAACATGTCTGAATGTAGAATAAAACACATTCTAGGCCACTAATATGCCTGGAGTCGTACATAATATTTGTCATAAACTCTTATCCATTTCCTTTTGTCTAAAACTTCTTGAAATACACAACGTGTAGCTGTAAATAACAGTAAATCTGCATCAAAGCTCAGTAAATTCAGAATAGAACCACTGTGAAACAATATAGAGTATATTAAAGTGTATTTCCACTTTGAGCTGGTTGTGTTTTAGTGAAGGGAGACGCAGAGATTTTCTGCTTGTGGAGAGTTATCGAACACTTCCGCCATCAGAAAAGCCATTCACTTAAGAGCCTGCTATCATCTTCCCTGGGGACCTCTCAACACACACACACACACACACACAGCCATCTCATAGAGAGCCCCGTCTGATAGTGTCGCCCTGTGTCGCTGGTGTGAGGAGCGTTTGACTGCCCATTAGAACAGGAAAGAGCAGGAGAGAAAAGTGAGGCTTCAAAGTTTAGAAACACGGCTCACACACTGCTGCCCCATGCTTAAAATACTTCACTGGGGATGCAAAATTGAATCCTCTTGAGTACAGCAATGTGTGAGCATAGGAACTGCATAAGTCAAAAGATAACTATCTTTTGTTGCGCAAGGGGTGCATTGCACAGATTTCGGCATGTTTGTCATTAGTCACTGTATTATTATGCACATGTACAAATTTAATATGCATTGTACATTTCTTCATCTTTTTTCCTCATGTTGTATAACTGTGACTTTAGACAAATATTCTGCTGATTTTGGGTTTGTTATGTTGACTTCATTCATACAAATGAGATTGTATGAAGGACGATGGATTAAATTTATCAATGCTAAATCATACAAATCATGCTACAAATCTCCTAAATCATATACAAGTGTGAATGCTGCAAATGTAAGGGTTTTGACCAGAATATATACAAATCATATAGATATATATAAAAAAGAAAAAAATAATTTTCACAACGTCTCTAATAAACATTCAAAACTTTTTTTTGTTTCTAAACTATCTCTTATGCTCACAAAGGCAACAATTATTTGATCAAAAATACAGTAAAATTACAAAATATTACAATTTACAATTACTATTTTCTATTTGAATATATTTTATTAATTTTAATTAATTCCTTTGATGCAACGCTGAATTTTCTTCATCATTACTTCAGTCTTCAGTTTCACAAGATCCTTCAGAAATCTTTTGCTGCTCAAGAAACATTTCTGATCATTGTCAGTGTTGAAGACAGTTGTGATGGGTCTTTTTTTGGGGGGGGGGGGGGGGGGGGGTGATGCATTTTTCAGAATGATTTGATTTATACAACGTTCAAAAGAGCAGCATTTATTTGAAAGAGAAATATGTTAGCATTAAAAATGCTACTGTCACTTTGTATCAATTTAATGCAACCTTGATGAATCAAAATGATTCATTTAGCTCAAAAATAAAAAAATAAAAATAAAAATCATACTGATTCCAAAGTTTTGAATGGTTGTGTAACATAGACACTAAATAAAAACATGCATGGTCTGAAACAAGCCTTACACAGAAATGCTTGTATAGACACGCTGAATGCATAGCCTCACTCTGAGAGAGAATTGGGGATAAAGTATGAAATGAAATATGGTATGGAAAATGAGAGTACGGATTTCGTTACCCATAATACTGACAATGAATGTGAGGAGACCATTTCACTTCCAGAAAGCCTGATGTGTGAGAATTTCAGATCTCAGGGGATGAAAGAGAGAGAGAAGGAGAGTGTTGAGGTGAAGAGGGGTCAGACTGATATTGAAATGGATAGAGGAGGATGTGGGGGATGGGAGACATGGAGGAGTGTGAAGGAGAAAGAACGAGAGGAAGGAGACTTCTGATTGTGGCATAAAGAGGACAGGTGAAAATTACAGAGTGTGTACAGTGGACGAAAAAATGAAGAGTAGAGATATTTTGAATTTTGAAAACCCAGACACAAAGATAAACTGAAAGCATTCAATTCTGTTCGGTTTTGATTCGAGGCAAAACAGAGAGGCAGCCCTCATGTTTGCATTACAGGAATAGTTCGCCAAAAAATTACAATTTATATACAGTATAGATGAGTTTGTTTGTTCTAGAACAGATTTTTGGAGAAAAGTAGCATTACATAATTTGTTCACCAGCGGATAACTTGTAGTGAATGGGTGCCGTCAGAATGAGAGTCCAAAACAATCCACACCACTCCAGTCCATCAATTAACATCTTGTGAAGTTAAAAGCGGCATGTTTCTATTAGAAATAAATCCATCATTAAGGTTTATAAACCCTCGCTTCTGTACAAAATGCGAGTCTGTATTCAATGAGAACACTTCCAAGTGGGATATAACAGAAACAGTTGTGTGCTTATAAAATACTGTATAATGACATAATATGACAAGCTGCAGCTCGACAAATAAAACCTGGAGAATGAGCCCCTGATGATTTAGAGTCAAAAACAATAAAACCAACTAAATAGTGAGGAAGTAGAGTTGTTATTCTGAAGAATATACTGTAATTTGCCAGGAGCTGACAACATAGGGGTAGTGCAAGCATCATCGAATTAGTTCAACTATTTAATAAACAAACATGCTAGTGAGGGTGAGCATGAGTAGAATAACAGCCGTTAAAACTCTCTGGAAAATTCTCCTAAGAATGCTGCAGATTCCGTGGGGGGCTGTGAGTGAGCCGGAGGTGGAGCGGAAAACCTGGAGTGGAGCTGAAGCAGAGTAAGGCTTTAGTTGGGAGAGGAGACTGATTCTGATACTTTTCCCTCATTTTGAGATGATGGAAAATAAGAGAACATCGAGACAGAGAGAGGTAAGGCAGAGGGAGTCCTAGAGAAATCTCCTGCAGGTGCCTCATGAACAGTACAGTGTGCAACAGTAACGAGCCTGAAGTGAGGTGTGTGTGTGTGTGTGTGTGTGTGTGTGTGTTTGTGTGTGTCTGTGTGGCTTTACTTAACTATACTTAAGGGGAAGATTTGTCCCCAGAATTGAACTGAATCTGTGAAAACCTCCTCTTGGGAGCCTCCTCTTTTGGAAAATCAATATATATATTGGTTTACTATTTATATTTTAGAGAGAGAAAGAGAGAAAGGATTTATGTAAATCTGCAAGCACATATACCACTGTAGTCTCTTATGCTCACCAAGGCATCTTTTTTTAATTAAAAATATAATAAAAACAGAAATATTCTAAAAATATGTTTACAATTTACGATAACTATTTTCTATTTTAAAGTGTAATTTATTCCGGAATTTTCAGGATCATTACTCCAGTCTTCAGATACTTCAGAAATCATTCAAATATTATGATTTGCAGTTTAAGAAACATTTCTGATTATTATCAATGTTTAAATATTTTTGTGGAAACCATGTTACTGATATATTTTTTTTAATTAAGAGGAAATTGAAATATTTTTTTATAACATTATAAGTGTCTCTACTATCATTTGTGATACATTTATTGTGTCACTTCTGAATAAAAGTATTAATTTCTTTAAAAAATAATTTACTGACCCTTATCTTTTAAACTACAATATACAGTAAATATAAAAATTAATTCTAAGCATTTTAGACAAAAAAAGTGCTCTTTAATCATCGCTAATGATGTTATGATAATGAATGTATTAATTATTTATGAACTGACACAGATAATACATTGTGGGTTCAGCCAATAGTCCCACTTAGAAAACAGTTTAATAAACATACTCAGTGTTTTAATTCAAATAAAAGTATATTTTTAGCTCAACATATAATCAATGGAAAGACCCTGTATGATAGAAAACAAACGTCTGTGTGTTCCAGCTGCGTGCTGAATGTGTTGGTGTTTGAGCACCGTGTGTCTGTGAGCACAAAACTCTGGCCTCATTAGTTAGTGCGTTGCTCCCGTGCCGCTGTGTGAGGGAGGTGGCATGTCTGATCTTGGCATAGCAAACGGAAAGCAGAAGGGCAGACTGCTACTCTTTCACCCCTCCAGACTGGACCACACACACACACACACACACACACTGCTGTCTGGACAAGAGACTTTTCCCTGGGACCTGTAGAAGATTAGACAGCTGTTCAAGATACATTTGAAGATTTGGCAGATGCTTTTATCAAAAACAACTTGCATTCAAGACGCGCTTTATTAGTTTATGTGTTCCCTGGAAACCAAACCTGTAACCTTGGTGTTGCTGGTGCCACTGTAAAAAAAAAAAAAAAACTCTTCCGCCTATTCCAAGGCATAGTTCAGCCAAAAATTAAATTTGTTGAAAATGCACTTACCATCAGGACATCCAAGATGTAGATAAGTTTTTGTTGTTCATTAGAAACAGATTTGGAGAAATTTAGAATTGCATATGGATCGCCAATGGATCTTCTGCAGTGAATGGGTGCTTTCAGAATGAGAGTTCAAACAGCTGATAAAAACATAATTGTTATCCACAAGTAATGCGCACCACTCCAGTCCATCAGTTAACATCTCGTGAAGTGAAAAAGCAGCGTGTTTGTAAGAAACAAATCCACCATTAAGATGTTTTTAATTTTAAACCATTGCTTCCAGGTAAAATACCAGTCCATAATCCATAATATTGCTTTGTTCAGTGAAAAAGTCATCTAATCTGAACGAGGAAAGAAATATACACAGATCAAACACTGTTTCCAATTGAAAATGGTTTCTAAACACATATGCTTATTACTTATAAAGCCATGAATGGATTAGCACATCCGTATTTGAACAAGCTCTTATCTGCTGCATTCTCAAAACTGGCAATTAGATAATGCCTACAATATCAAAATCAACATGTCAGTTTAAATCTAGATTAAAGACCCACCTCTTTAACATGGCTTACACATAACACACTAACACATTTCGGTAACATTTTATAATAACTGCATGCTATTAATCATTAGTTTAGCATTAGGAAACAGTTAATTCATCATTTATAAAGCATTAATAGACATTTATAAGCAGTTTATAAATACAGATATAAATGCTTTATACCTGATTTAAAAGCATATCTATAATGTATTTAATAATTGTTTTTTCAAACTTTATTAATGATCAATTTATCATTTCTAAATTAAGTATAGCATTATTTACACACCAGTTATTAAGGAGTTGTCCGTGGTTCATAAGATCACTTAGAAGTTGTAAGTAAATGATTAATAAACTATTTAAATGTGCATTCATACATCTTTTTATTAAGACATATAGTAATAGTTACTCATAGTGTTAATAAATGATTTATTAACATGCATTTCTTCTGTAATTCAGGGTTAATTCAGGTAGTTATAAAACATATGTAGTTATTAGTTAACTATTTTTGTGAGCTTATCGAAAGTGAGGACTATTTATGCCTTGTAAAGCTTTTACAATGAGATTTAAAGGCTGTTAATATTTCTATGTTCTGTATCACTGTGTTGTGTTTGTTTCCGTTTTTTGTTTAGAAGATAACTGAGCCTTTAAATATCCTTTATAAATGCTTTACAAGGCATAACTAGTCCTCACTTTAGATGAGCTCACATAAATAGTTAACTGACCACTACTAAATGCTTTAGAACTACCTGAATTTACTACATTTCTTGTGATCTTATGAATCACTGGCAACTCCTAAATAACTGGTTTGTAAATAATGTTATACTTCATTGAGAAGTGATAAATTGATCATGAATAAAGTATGAAAATACAATTATTAAACACATTATAGATATGCTTTTAAATAAAGAAGAAAACATTTATATATGTATTTATAAACTGCTTATTACTGTCTATTAATGCTTTATAAATTATGAATTATCTGTTTACTAATGCTTAATTAATGATTAATAGTGTGCAGTTATTATAAAGTGTTACCCACATTTCTAATATTCAAATCCGTTAAAGGATTTTTAGGCTGCATTAATTAGGTAAACCGGAACTGGTAACACTTCCCATAACACCCGATGTACTTGCTACATCATTAATCAATGGCATCTACGCTAATATTAGTCTGTTTCTCTCTTATTCTGAGGTCACCGTAGCCACCAGATCCAATCTGTATCCAGATCAGAGGGTCACTGAAGTCACCCGGATCCAGTACGTATCCAGACCAGATGGTGGATTAGAATCTAGAAAGGATCTCTACATCCCTGAAAGACAGCGGACACCAGGAAAACTAAATGAACCGCAGAGACAGATCCACATTCAAGACCTTGTCTGTTAGACATCCACCGGGACAAGACCACAGGAAACAGATGAGTCCTCTGCACAATCTGACTTTGCTGCAACTGCTGGTTTCGTCTGGTCAGAGGAGAACTGGCCCCCCAACTGAGCCTGGTTTCTCCCAAGGTTTTTTTTCCCATTCTGTCACTGATGGAGTTTCGGTTCCTTGCTGCTGTCGCCTCTGGCTTGCTTAGTTGAGGACCCTTAATTTCCCATGATTTCATCTTCTTGATGGCACAGATACTATTTAAACTGAACTGAGCTGGATGATGACATCACTGTATTTAATGTTCAGTTGCTTTGTTACAATCTATATTGTTTAAAGCGCTATATAAATAAAGTTGACTTGACTTGACCTGACATATATAAGTGGATTTTGATGTGTAGATTATTGTGATGTTTTTATCAGCTGTTTGTACTCTCGTTCTGATGCCATCAATAGACTGCAGAGGATACATTGGTGAGCAAGTGATGCTAAAGTTCTCCAAATCTGTTCTGATGAAGAAACAAACTCATCTTGGATGGGCTGAGTGTGGCTGATCTTTCAGAAAAAATCATTTCTGGTTGAACTATTCCTTTAAAAATATTAATTTAATGAGTTAAAGTTACAGAAAAGCATGAGCTGTGACTTGCTGATCATATTTTTTAATAGTTCAGCATGCATATGTAGCTACAGTCTCTAACCAAAACTTTGAAGTAGTACAGCAAAAAATAAGTCAACGTACTCAGACCTGTTTCTAAACAACAGCCCATTCAATGAAAATCAATGGGATCCAAAGCAACATTAGACCCTTTTCACTCTTAAAATGTCACTGCTATTGTAACTTTTCAAGTTCATGGAGAAATGGCCAAATGAAAGTTTGCTCTCTACTTTGAAGTGAATTGTTTTTGTTATATATCATTTTTCATTTCTGTTACTCGTGTACAATCTGCTTTCAACGTGTCCCAAGATTTTGCATCTGTGTTTGCGTACTTGCATAGAGTACGTTTCTGGCCTCTGAACAAACAAAGAGAGTGCAGATAGAGTGCAAAGTCTTATTTTTAGATACATAGACTGTGCCTTGATGAGTTTCACACAGGCGACATCAGTCTGTGTGCTGCGGCAGGTGTTGGTGATCATTGTAAGAAGTGGAAAGGGAAACTCAAAGCAAAAAGAAAGTAAATAAAATCTAATTAGTGGCAAAAACTCCTTTAGCAGCGGAATGAGCTGAGGGATCATGGGAAAAGTGGTGAGAGAGAAAGGGAAAAGAAGCACAAATGATCAAAAGAGAGAAAGAGCGGAGCACATTCCTGTAAAAAGCAAGCCGATGCTGTGCTGAATCTAAGAATTAAAGGAAAATGTAACCCCTTCCCCCAAACCTACCGTCACCTTCCCCGTCTCCACTCCCCAAGAGCATTTCTGACTTCGAACTGATAATCATAATGACGGAGAGGTCACCGTCTGTGTCACCGTGAGGAGGTGGAGGAATCTCTCATTAGACTGTTCTGCAAAACGGCCACTTCACACGATCCTCTCCAGAGAATCTCACCATTTAGACACTGAATAAAGTCTGTGGAATTAAATCAGATATCGGCTGGGGAGAGCTTCTTTCTAGAAGCACCTTAAACTGGCAGGAGGTGTATGGTTTTTATATATATCGTGTGTGTGGGTGCGCACATCATCGGTTTGGCCGGGATTTCAAAGAGGCTCCTTCAGTGAGAGCAAGAACGTCTGATTGTTTTTGTTCATCAGATTTCTCAGATTGCAAAGATTTTCAAAGTCTTAGAAGTTGTGGAGCTGAGCACTATAAATGTCTGAAGACTTTGGTGCGTTGACAGATAAACGCTGCAGGGAGGCCTGACATCAAGGTATTACGAACAACTGAACGGAACGGCAGCCAATGAAAACGCAGCCTGTCAGATTCAATGGGCAGTAAATGTATCTGACGGCTGGTCTGGTTGGCTGAGAATTTGACTTAAACAGAGTGTTTTCAAGCTTGAGGCTAATGTAATACAGCTCTGGACCAGGGGTTGCACTGACTACTGAACTAGTTCTGCTACTAGGTCATGTTTTGAGTCTATAACCATGTGACAGCCGTATAGACCGAGAAAAAAAAATCACATCAAAGGTTTGGGTCTTAAGATTTTTTTTTTTTTTTTTTTTTTAATAAGTCTCAAATACAAAAAAAAACTAAAAAATACAAATAGTGTAAAAACTAATAAAATCAGAAATACAGGATAAACTGTAATATTGTTAAATATTATTACCATTTAAAATAACTGTTTACTGTTTGAATATATTTTAAAATACAATGTATTCGTGTGGTCAAAGCTGAATTTTGAGCATCATTACACCAGTCTAAAGAAACATTTATTATTATTATCAATGTTGAAAATGGTTGTGCTGCTTCATATTTATTGTGGAAAATTATGTGATGCTTTTTTTCCAGGATTCTCTGACCAATAAAACACTAAAAATAACAGCATTTATTTGAAATAGAATGCTTTTGTAACATTATTATTTTTTTTATGTCAAATGTGATCATTTTAACATGTCCTTCATATACATGTACATAATATTTCATTTATTTGACATAAAATGTTTAAATGTTATATATGTATATATATATATTTTTATTGCATATATATATATATATATATATATATATATATATATATATATGCGCTGACAGGAACTATAAGTGGATGCAACATGACATTTATGCACTGTAATTGACAATGTAGGGCACATGCTTTTCTTTCCACCAACATCATCATTCTGTTTGGAGTTGCCAGAATCAGTGTTGCATTGTGTTTGTCAGTCATTTTCTTAATGTAAACACTGACCTACTGACTGGTCAACTGCTTCTCTGGCCGACTAAATGAGCAGAAAGCCCAACTCTGGATGTATTTGTATAGATACACTCTTAAACGCAAAACAGATTGTAGCAATAAAAAAATGAAATGCAGATTAAATGATCTAATGCACAGATTCACATGGTCTGTGAATTGTGATTACATTATTCTGCTAATTTACAGCACCTGCATAAGCGGTTGGCTTGGCGTCGGGGGGAATCGCTCAAAGTCATCTGCATAATTCGTTTGTGAGGCAACTTAAAGCAGCAAGCCATTTGATAATGAGTTGACAAGCTAGTTTTAAACTTGTCAACAAAATTTAGAGTGATTATAATTTTGGGGGGAACTTGTTTACCCAGCTGGATGAAGGCCATGTTTATCTGGCTGATATAGCTGGAAATGGAGATCTTTGTGATGCTGCAAATTTGAGAAATCTGCGTTCTGCTGTACTCCTGCTGCTGTAAGGATTGCCATATTCAATAAATACTGTTTTAATACAGTTAAGAATATACATTTTAAAGGAAACCTGCCTTTATAAATACTGTAGCTCTTTTGAAATAAAAGATCTTGGTAAAGTGTAGACATACTCTGACATGATTTTGTGACTGAGTTTCACACTTTTGAGTCCATTTGACATCAGAATTTGCTTCAGTTGGTAAGTGTGAAAGTGGTTTCAATTCCATTCTTGAACATATCTATTAAACATGTATTAAATATAAATTAAAGACTGTGTTTCACTCAAGCTTTCGAGTTCACTTGGCATAAGAATTTAGTTCAGTTGGTTGGTGTGAACGTGGTTCCATTCTTGAAAGCATATACATAATATGTTTTAAATATATTATAAATATTTATAAAGAAAAATTGTCTAAAGAAAGAAGTCTGTCAATTGACTGTGACTTACTTTTGTGAGTCTAAAGGGTTTGAGTCCAATCGACATCAGAATTCACTTTGGTTGGTTGGTGTGAATGTGGTTTTGTATAATTAAATCCAAAATCTGTCAAATTTAGTGCTTTAAAATAATTCCTTGACTTTTTATTAGAGATCTGAAACTGACTGTGCACCACATTTGCGCTACACATGAGGTGTTTAAAGATCAGACTAACACAGCATATCCTCGTCTTCACATTACTTCCTTAATATATCTTTGTTAAATGACAGTAATTATCCCTGAATTTGACTTTCATGTAGTGACATTTATAACTTACTAGCAGATTTTCAGGCCATTTTAACTGTAGTATTTAGTGCATGATTAGCTTTGAGTGAAGCTGCCACAGAGTTCATCGCTGCTTTGAAATCAAATTAATCTGTGGATAAGTCAGTGGAATTACTAAAATGCTTTAAAAAGGAATATCTGCGTTTCTTTAAAAAGGTGGTTTGGAGAACACTTCGTGGTTCACAATTGGAGTGACGGCAATCCATCTTTCCGGCTACCTGTCACACTTACTCCAGTATAATGCATTTCTCAGGACTGCTTGTCTCTGAATAAATTGCCTTCAGTGAACTACTGCGGTGCTGAGGTTAACCAATCTGTACAGAGTTCATTTGCATATCATCTTAAAGGTGCAGTAGAAAAAAAAAACAGTCAGTTTAATTCTCAAATCAGAGAGAAGTTGAAAAATTACCTTGTAAAATTGCACTTTGTGCAGGAAACCTTGAATAGCATTGAAAATGGACTTGGGGAGGACAAAATACTACACAAGTTTATTATAAGCTCCGCCTTTCTATCACTTTCAGGCATAACTCTTGTTATATTTAACACTGAAGTGCTTCAACATTTAATTTGGTGTTTTTTAAGCATAACAAGGCTTCTGTGCCGCATGACGGCTCATTCTGTCTGGTTGTATCTCACATGTGGTCTTTGTCAGTCTATTTTGGACTCTCATCTTCCTTCTATAAGCCGTGATTGAAGATTTGACACATTCTCCTCTCAGAGAGATATGCTTTTCTGCTCGTTTATCTCCCAAAATGCAGTTATTTGCATTCATATATGTCAGTGATAAAACGATCACTTGAATCAGTACTACAGTTCTCGCTCTCGCTCTACTTCTAATGACGTCTGTGTCTATTTATCTCACGGTCTCATCTTCTAACCAAAGGCTCTGCTTAGTGGCTTCATTACAAGAGGCACACATTATTTCTGTCTCTTTGAAACACACATACACGTATTTGCCTTTCGCATGTGTACCGAAATACACTTACGCCCACCGGTATATAAATAGCTGTGCAAAAAAAAATCTAAGCTGGAATTCCCATTAACGCTGCGTTTTATTCAGCAAACTCTATTCATGTCTCCTCTCGGCTCAGAGATGGGTTTATTTGTGTTTTAATTAGAAAAATTCCCTCTTAATCGGCTATTCAAAATTAGGCTCTTAAAAAATGTTAGAAGAATGATTTAATTAGCAGGAAACGTCAGCCAGTCCCTGCCAGAAACGCTGCCAATGTCTCGCCCATCTTGATTGCATTAGTTTGTGTACTGTATGTTGGTGCGTGTGTGGTCCAATCATGCAAACACACATGTATGTTTTCCAAAAGTCTGAGTGGAAATGTTTCTCTTTTGAATTCATTTATAATTAAATGCAAATCTTAAAATGTCACAAATCTGCTTATTTTATCTCAAAATTTTTGAAAATCCATTATTTCTTCTGCTTTTTACATTATTACATTCTTATTTATTTACCAGTTTAAGTGAAATGTATGTGAATTTATGTATGCATGTGTGCATCGAGTCTGTCTAAAGGATTGTGTACATTTGATTTATTACAATGACTAAGCTACATGCAATCTGTTTTCATAAAATATGCATGCATTTTGACTGCAAATATGCATGAGCCTGTGCATGTATGTGCAATGTGCGTGTGAACATGTGTTGTGTTTTTCCTTTGGAAGCTAAACACTCTTGCCACATTTAGCTCATTTATCTCACTTGTTTCAAACTGTGTTTGTGGTCTTTGGACGTGTTTTAAAGGAGCATCATGTTTAAGAACCAAACGAAGCTAAAAACAAAACATGGACATATGTGTGAGGTTGTGTAGATGTGTTTATTTTAAAGCATCATGGAATGGTTTAAAGAATGATTCTAGTTCTCAAACTTAACAACATCCACAAAACTCCAAAGTTTTAGTCTTTAAAAAAAAATGTTAACTCAAAAATGGAAGTTTTTGAAAATTGACTCACCGTCAGGCCATCCAAGATGTTGATGAGTGTTTTAACTTATTGGAAAAGATTTGTAGAAACTTGTATTTTTGTCACTTATGATAGTGGATCTTGAATGGGTGCCATCAGAATGAGAGTCCAAACAGCTGTTAAAAATAATCCACAAGTAATTCACGTGACTAGAATCCATCAATTATTGTCTCATGAAGAGAAAATCTGCATGACTGTAGGAAACAGATTTTTTGCTTCCATCAAAAATTTGTCCTCTACCTAATAACATTGTTTTCTCCAGTGAAAAGTCACTGAATCAGGAAAGAAATATGCACTGATCGATTTAAGTCAAGGCTTGACTGTTTCAGTGGACTTGTTTGCTTTTCCCCTACAATAAATGAATTGATAGACTAGTGCTGTGGATTACTTGTGGATGATGGTGATGTTTTTATCAGCTGTTTGAACTCTCATCTTTGACGGCACCCATTCACTGCAGAGGATCCACTGGTGAACAATTCAATGCTAAATTTCTCCAAATTAATTTAATTAAAAAACAAACTCCACAGTTTGGATGGCCTGAGGGTGAGTACATGTCCAGCAAACTTTCATTTTTGTGTGATCGGTTCCTTTAAAGTGTGTTATTTATACATCTCTTATATAAGACATAGATCGTCCGGCCATTAAAATATAATACAGTAATTGAGACCGAGTTGGAAACTATCTTTATCCATGTGCGTGTGTGTCTCACCCTCAAAACTTGATTTAGTATCAGAAGCCGGAAAGAGGGAAGAGACAGGAATAATGGCCTGATATCCGACTTCACCAATCGGATAAGAGACACCAGTACAGCTCAGTCCAGTAGACTCCACTTCCTGAGATATAATCCAATCTCAAAGATCGAATGTCGTCTTCAAAACAGTACGATCCACACCACTAGACCAGCTAAAGGAGTAAAGGATTATCTGTGGTTATTAAGTCCAGAAATCTACTGGAGTCTCTGCCTAGCAAGTTAAGCTTATGAAAAATCATTAGTTTCAACATCATAGACTGTGCCCTGGAGTTTTTATTCTAAAAACAGACTGAAATAAATTCAAATATTTTAACTGATATAGTTCAATTAAGTTTTTAAATTTTTGATATGAGGTACGATGCCGGTTTACTGAAGACTGTTCTCTTTAATTGAACTCTCTTCAGTCAGTGGGAAGAAAACATCACAAATATACACAGAAAGCAAGCTGTGAAGAAGTCAAGAATAGTTCCCCAAACTAAAAGTTGTCATTATTTCCTTGCCCTCATCTTGTTCCAAACCCGTTTGTTGTTTATTCAGTTAAACTCAAAAATTTCATATAGCTCTTTTCCAAACAACTTCTGATCTGTCTAATCTGTGAAACTCCCAAAAACACAATAGAATTACTGTAGTCCATACCAGCGGTATTACTTCTGACATGACGTACAGCTATGATGACCAGATCACTTAGACCAAGCTATTTTGTATTTACAGTAAATAAAGCATTGCCAGACAAATTTGCTTTATGTATTTCCTAGGCATCAAAGTCATGCACATATAAATGTCAGGAAACACAATTCCTGGCTGCATCTTCGGTAAGTTGTAAGGAACACTATATCGAGTCCAGTTATTGTTTGTTTCATGTCCATAATTGTTTGTTTCAGTCACATTTGCACTGTTTTACTATTAAAAAGTGACATCAGTGCATATCTTCTATTGAGAAGCACCCTATTAAGGCAGTGTTGTCATTGAATTTCACAACTTTAACAAGTAGATATTCTCCACTTAAGGAGTTTCGAGTGCTTCGAAACCATTGTATAAAGTAACTGGTTCAAATGTTTCCAAGTATCGAAAGTTTCTCCCATCACATCCTCAGGCAGTAATCTGACTCACGAAAGAACTTATGAATTGTTTAAAAGGCTTACGAGCTCAAACATTCAATTCAGTGTGATTAATCCTTCTCTAAATGAACTCACCAAAATGACTCATTCATCGTTAGCTCAATACAGTCATTAGTGTGTGTTTGCCAGCTGTGTCTCCAAATAAGCAAAGCGTTTTGTCACTGTTCATAGTTATCCTTATTTTTATAGCATACCACTAGATGTGGTAATTAATGGAAGTCGTGGCCTAAGGGTTAGAGATTCTGACTCGTAATCCAAAGGTTGTGATTTTGAGTCTTGGGCCGGCAGGAATTGTAGGTGGGGGGAGTGAATCTACAGCAGTCTCTCCACCTTCAATACCATAGCCTTGTCCAAATACCCACACTTGCGATCTTTACACTTGACTACTTCTATTGCCGCGTTTCCACCAAAATTCCCCGCAGGGACTTTCTGAGGGGCATTTTTTTTTACCTGGAACTTTATTTAGTTCCTGGTTCCTGCGGTGGAAACACAACAAGTACCAGGCCAAAGTCGCTAGTTCCTAGGTAAAGTTCCTGCGGTGGAAACGCGGCCTATGATGTATTTCCTGTATTTGGCCCAAGTGTTCAAGTGAGGATGAAGTGTGTGTCAAACTTTTCATTACCTGATGGGACACACTTAAAGTATTGTAAAACTTCAAGTTTTTACATATCTTTATTTTAATTTTAATTTGAAATACTTTGCAGTTTAAAATCAACTTCTAAATGTCTGTTCAGTAGTCTCTATAACATGAGAATTTTAAAGTCTTTTAAGTAAGTGATAAAAAGCAGCACTCACCTCTGCTCCAATTATTCGTGTAGCACATTGTTTTACTACCAAATTATGTGTAATATCTAATTAATATTAATATTTAACTTATATTGGAAATGTTTCCGTGTCCTCTCCCTAACTTGGCAAAAAGTTGGTATTCGAGATTTGGTATTCAAGTGTGGATTTATTGTGCATTAAAGGCACTGCACTTTGGCGTTTTTAAGATCTAGACAGCCTTGCGCACTTACTTCCTATTTCGTGCATGTGCTCTCAAGTGGCCAAGACGCAGAACCTGATGTTTACCAAGTGAGACATGTTCCTGGGACAACATTGTGATTAACCAATCAGATTTGAAGAACAAGTTTATAGATTTTGTGAAGTTTACGCTTAAAATCTGTGTTTGGTTCTTGTACATCAGTGTCATTCATCTATCATTTCCTCTGATTTTAGGGATTACTCATGGTGAAGGTTAGGTTTAGGTGAAGGGATATGGTCAAGAACATATTTTTGGAGTAAAATGTTGTTCCAGGGTCAACAAAATATGCTGACCTAGGAACACATCTAACTCAGCAAAATCAGGACGTGCGGCCAAGACAGCAAATGTGTGTATTTGGACAAGGCACATGACTGAGGTGCCCTGGAGCAAGGCACTGATCCCCCAACTGCAACACCCTAACCGCAGCATAAATGTGTGTGTTCACTGCTGTGTGTGTGCATTTTGGATGGGTAAAATGCAGAGCATGAATTCCAAGTATGGGTCACCATACTTGGCTGTATGTCACATTACTTTCATAATGAAATGGAATTGATAAGAAGGCCCACTGACAATGAGTAAAAGGGTAGCTTAGAGGACAAATGTGTTTTCACTAAAATGGTGGTGATGGGTATTGAGAACGGCTGGAAACTTTGCACTGCATTCATTTCAACCAATGACTGCAATGAGCTGATTCTTTACAGTGATTCAAAAACATACAGCGCAAATGACATTCGATTTCTAAAAAAAAAGAATTACTCTTATGAGCCGGTTCTTTATAGTGATTCAAAATCATAGCGTAAAGGATGTTCGATTCTAAAAAGAATGACTCTTATGAGCCGGTTCTTTATAGTGATTCAAAAATGCAAATGATGTTCAATTCTAAAAAACGAATGACTCTTATAGGAGCTGTTTCTTTTGAGCGAGTCAAAAACAAAATTTGCAATCAGTACCTGCGACCCAAATGACACATTATGCACTAAGTACTAAACTATGAAGTTTGACTTCTGAATGAATTACTCTGAGTCGGTTCTTTTCATGAATCAAACACATACATCTTGCAACTATCCATTTTTAATCTAGTGTAGTTCAGTTTAGTTACTGAATGGTTGTTCATATAGCAAATTGTTATGGATGCACATTATTAGTTTTGCCTGTATTTTTTTTATAAATTAGGCGTGCTCCGATCACGATCGGCCGATAATTATGCGCATCGCGTCAGTAAAGCCGGTTATCTAATCAGCGGTTAATTCCATCAGGTGCGTGATTTCACATAGAGCAGCTGTTACTACACAGAGCCGTTGTTAATAGAGAAGATGCACCAAAAAACGCACTGAAAATGAAGTGGATTTGCGCATCTTCTCTATTAACAATGGCTCTGTGTAGTAACAGCTGCTCTATGTGAAATCACGCACCTGATGGAATTAACCACTGATTAGAGAACCGGCTTTACTGACGAGATGCGCATAACGATTGGCCGATCTAGATCGGAGCACCCCTATTATAAATCTTAAATATATATATTTTTGTTGTATTTGTATAAACAGCAATTCTAAAACATAGCAACTCTTTTCCAGATCTACATCATAAAGCCTTTTTTTATATATATAGGTTTAGATTTTTAATGAACTAGGGGTTTCACCAATTCTGCCACGTATGTATGCCTTTTACATAAGCCAGTCATTTATCCCAGCCGACCGGTCAACTACTTTTCTGGATGGCCAGTCAACTAGTAAAAATGAGCAGTTCATTTCTATTTCCCTGTTTCATCTTATTCATTTTTAGCTTACATCCATCCTGCACTCTTTGTTCTCTTCAATCAGGAATTCTAGCTAATGAGGGTCCCAAAGCACCAAACACTAACTCAATCACCATAATCCAGGTTCTCTAACATGTATAGGCCACGTGTGTGACATTACAGACACGCTCACACATGCACACTGAATAAATGTAAAACAGGCTGTTTAAAGAGCCGTACTCTGTGTCTAGGGTTCTCTAGACCTAGGTCTAACTGCTGTCTAGAGGGTCATTGACGGTTCTGCATGAGTAACTGAAAATAACAATCATTCTCCACAAAAGCAATTATGTCCTCTATAGCACCAGGACTCCACTTGTCTCATTGGACAATTAGTGTAACGGTCTGTTACGGTAAGCTGTGATTGGTCAATGGGGCTTGAGTTTCACAGCTTAAATGAGCAAATGTCACACACATTCTCAGTCAGTCACACATCAACTCTCAGTATGAGTCTTTTTTCAATACAGTCCAGCTTTACCAGTATAAGCTATTTTTAATAGCAGGACGAATCTCTACGCTGTAAAAAATGATTGTGATTTTAACAGTAAAAAACTGTAAAAAAAAAAAAAAATGCCACAGTAAAAACCCGTTAACTGTTTGGAAATTCTACTTTGATGACATGATTAAATTACATTTTAAACTGTATTCCAATAGCGAACAATTATTTTAAATAGTAAAATTATTTTTACAGAATTGCTGTTTTTACTGTTTTTTTCTCATCAAATAAATGCAGCCTTGAAAAACTATATACAGTATACACAAACCTACAGGCAAACCTCAACCCTCAAATTCTCTATAGTGACCATAAACTAAACCAAAGGAAACAAGCTTCACTCAGCAGAATAAAACAGTCCACCTTCCACCAGAATGTCTCTGTGATCTCTGTCCTCACCACTAATGTAATTGTGGTATGAAGCCTCGAGTCACCGGCCCTGAGCTTCAGTAGTTGTATGCGTCTCTGAGGCCTGTATGTACACTAAAGACTGGCAGCCAGTCAAATCCAGAGCGGCTCCAGAACGGTGTTAACATCTGGAGTTCATCAGTGCTCGCAGCGTGCTGCACGAGACAGGTGTCTTAATAATGAAAACAGCAGCCTTCATAAATGGAAGAAAAGAAAATCAATAATAAGCATAAAATAGCTGGGAAAACAATGTGCCTGGTTACCATCAGAAAAAAAGTGCACTTCACTAAAATGATTGTTATTACTTTTGCTCTGCCATCGCCTACGCTTCTGAACTTTCTGTGTGTTTTTGCATGTAATCAATGCTCTGCGTCCATTAAATAGATGTTCATCTGCCTGTTGGTGGAGATATCGTAGATCTTGTGGTAATAAACATCATGTAGGCCAGTGGCTCTGACCTCTGCATCACACCCTTTATTCTTCCGCCATGAGCAAACACACACACACACACACACACTAACCTGAAGGTGTAAAAAGCAAAGTCTCTTTCGATCTATGCCACTTTATACAGCTGTTTTCTCGAACACACTTTTTATGTCTCTGCATTATAGTGACTTTATTGGATTATACTGTATTTAAATTATAGGCTAATTATAATTAGTACATATTAACAATACACCTACACCTTAAAGAAACTGCTTTGCATTGCATATATCATATATCATGTAAATAAGCTACAATTAAAACCATTAAAAAACTTTTTCATTACTTTAGTTGTCAACATTTCTCTTTTTAGTTTAACTTGCTGTAGGCTACTAAAATTACTCAAACAAAAACTGATATAAAAATGTATAAAAAGTATACATTGTATAAAACAACAAAAACTACAAAGAAATCAATACAATTATTTTGACAAAAATGGAAAATAAAAACCTGATTAAAAATATTAATAAAAACTACAATTTATTTTACAATTATGTACAGTATATATATGAAGCAGCACAACTGTTTTTTTTTTCATTTAGTAGTAGTAGCAATAATAATAATAATAATAATACATATTTCTTGAGCAGCAATTCAGCTTATCAGAATGATTTCTGAAGATCATGTGATACTGAAGACTTCAGTAATGATGCTGAAAATTCAGCTTTGCATCTCAGGAATATTAAATTAATATAAAATTACATTCCCACAGAAATCAGTTATTTTACAATAATACTGTATTTTTCCATTAAATAAATGCAGTCTAATCTAAAGGTGTCATATGTGCAAAAAGTAAAACTGTCCCATTTAGGCCACATTACACCTAATTTCTCCAACACACACTTTTATTTCTGTGTATTACTGTGGCTTGTATTGTTTTTAAATTAGGCTAATTATAATTAGTACATCCTAACCTTACGCCTACACCTTAAAGAAACCTTTTGGCATTGTTAGATTTTAATTAAGATATTATTTAATCCCTTTATGAAGCTGTTTCCACCATGAGAGCTACACAAAGACGGCTATTTCAGCCACTCTCATTTGGTCTCGACAAAGATAGCAAACCTGACCCTCACCCACTCACCTCGTGCGTGATAAGTGGATATCTGCCTAATAGCACACCAGCGGGACAGGAAAATCAGCCCCTCCTGTCCCGTGCAGTCAGGAGTGCACAATGAAATCGATTTGTGCATTATATCATGGCTACATTAATTACAGGGCAGTGCATTTCTAAAAAGCCCTGTAGCCACCCGTGATCATCACTCTGACACTCAGCTGGACACGCCGGAGCTTCAGCACCAGTGGACCAGCGCACTTATGCAGTGCTGACCCATGTATCACTGCCACCGCAACGTCCAGCTGTTCACACAGTTCAGTCTTTTAAAAGAGTGTTTTGTCTGTTTGCTGGCCCAAAACTAAATTGCCTATGTGTGTGTGTGTGTGTGTGTGTGTGTGTGTGTGTGTGTGTGTGTGTGTGTGTGTGTGCGTGTGTTTGTGTTTGTGTGCGTGTATGTGCGTGTGCGTGTGTGTGCGTGTGTGTGTATAAAAACAACAACAAAAATTATTAACATATTAACACAATCTATCTATCTATCTATCTATCTATCTATCTATCTATCTATCTATCTATCTATCTATCTATCTATCTATCTATCTATCTATCTATCTATCTATCTATCTATCTGTCTATGTGTCTATGTGTCTGTCTGTCTGTCTCCCTGTCTATAGGCTACATATATATAATACTCCGTTTTTAACATAAAAAAAAAACAGTTTTTATTATGTTATCATGTTTTTATTGTTTTATTGTGTTAGTAGCTGTATTTTTTTGTTATTTTTACCTATTCAAAATAACCGAAATGCAGATTGATTGGAATGCACAATGAAAAACATGATTTGAACATTAATGCAACTATAACTTGCACATTAATGATTTCCCTTGCGTAAAAAAAAAAAAAAAAAGAAAAAAAAAAGAAAGTCAAAGCGTGCGTGTGTGTGTGTGTGTGTGTGTGTGTGTGTGTGTGTGTGTGTGTTCGTGTGTTCTCGTCCGGTAGGCTGCGCTATGCTCGCACCCGCAGGAGTCGCTCTCCCCCGCCTTGAGTGCGCGCGCTTCCCCGGTCCCACGCCGAGAGTGTGTGTGTGTGTGTATGTAAGAACGCGCGTTTGTGAACGCCGGAGCACATTGCTGTTGCAGGAGCTTCGGCGAGACGGTCGCTCTACCGATGCGCGGTCGGATACGGAACTTCTCATGGATACGGCAAAGTAGCGCGCCGGCGCCTGTCACTCAACGAGCGGATTTATTACTCTCGAGGATAGGTATGCGAAATGAAGCTTATTGCTTATTGATCAACTAACTGTGTTTGAGAGTGAAAGTTGGCTGTGCAGCGGATGGGGGCAGACTGAATGAAGGGGGGCAAGTACTGAAGCAGGTTAATTCCGCAGTAAAGGCATGCGTTGCGTTGGCTGTGTTATCTTACGGGTAAATTGTGGATGTGCTTTGATGTTTTGAGTGCATTCAGGAGAAGTAGCCTGATTTTAGTTGTCATGGGGGAATATCTGCACCTGCAGTAGAGGACTCGTGGACATGCAGAGGGCAGAGAAAGTTGTTGGAGGTGTGGTGGATGTTAATGCATGCATGGTGCAGTGACAAGGTGGAGAGCTCACAGGGTCCCGAGCATCCACGAAAGGGCTGTAAATATACAGGCGGCCCCCGGTGCATGTGTGTGTATGAATTCTCAAGGGGCCCAGAGCATCTTTTAATTAAAACCCACGGAGCACATACACACTAACTGCACACTTCAGATCCTCCATGAGAGAGTGTGTGTGTGTGTGTGTGTGTGTGTGTGTGTGTGCTGCACGTATTAATGTGCTGAATTCACTTTTTTCTCTCCATCCTCATAAGATTGGCTTCACACCGCTCTGCGCTCGGATGATGTTGGCGTGCTCCGCACATCAATGGGAGACACACTTTCTCTGAAATGCGACACTGCCCTGCGTTAGGCGAATACAGAGTGATAAAGGGTCAGCTAGACCCAGATATGTGCATACATAATCATATGCATGCATGCATATAGAGAAAAGTGCATGTAAATGCACTGTGATTGCTAAAAATAAGAAACCATCTTTCATTAGAAACGTAAAGGGAATTGTGAACTAACTCCGGTTTGTTTTTCCACCAACTCTCACTTTTGTGGATGACTCACTTATTCCTAGCATTAGATTAGTTTTGATATGCTTTTGCGCTGCTTGCAGCCTCGGGTTGAGTTTTGGGACAAAGCCAGGCTGGGCCAGGCAGGCGGTGTATATTTATGAGGGATCTTTGATTGGTAGTTTGGTTTGTGAAGAGATTTTGTGATCCACTTTTGAAATGAAAGGTCCGCTCAACCCAAAAATGAAAATTCACCTTCATGTTTGTTCCAGCACTATGACTTACTTTCTTATGTAGAACACAAAAGGAGATATTTAGAAAAAATGTCTCCGCATTCATACAATGGAAGTCACTGTGGGCCAATATTGTTTAAATGAATTATTAGTGTTACATATATATATATATATTTATATTTATATTTATATATATTTATATGGCCAACACTGATATCTAGAGACCACACTGGTCAATATAATGTGGATGTTTACGTAATACCATTTAAAAATAAGAATTGAGATCCACAGCCGTATTGAAATGTAAATGTAAACATTTATTTAACTAAATTTACTATAATATTTGTGAAAGGCAAAGGAAGATATTTAGCAGAAAGTCTGTGCTGCTCTTCTCTATACATTGAAAGAGTTTTTCACTGTCTGTCACTGCCTGTTCCTCCCAAATATGTAGCTAACATATGATTTCTGTAAACTATATAACACCCAAGTTGTATAGACTGCTTTTATAACGGCCTTATTGTGTGATTTGGAGCTAGACCGAGTTTGGTCACTATTCACTTCCATTGCATTTCATTGAAGAGAGCAGCTTGAAATATATTTTAATTTTTTGAGAGTTTTGAGAGTAAATTAACTATTATTGTTATTATTTTCAGCAATGCTAATCCCAAAATGGCTGATGTCTAAATCTAGCACTAGATAATATGACTCAACCTTATGTTTGTTAATGCATTTGTTTCCCTTACACACTCGAATCACCATTGGACAGCGCAGCAAAGTGATGCATTCATGCTCTGCTAATGCACAAACTAGAAAACATCAAACCACAGCGGAAACACATATTAAGATTATGCTCAAAGTTCGTCTAAGAACTGAGTGAGTGAAAGAGAAGCTATTTAGTCTGTGTGGAGCGACACACACACTTTTGTCCGTGTTCCAAACAGCTGTCTGTTCAGACACATGATATGTTTTCTGGAAAAAAAATTTTTTTTTACTGGTCCACCTGTTCAGTGCTGCTTGTCCTTTAATGCGTGCATCAGTCTGTGTGTGTGTATGCGGGTAGAATGACCTCCACGTCGCTGATCAATGCCGACGTTCTCTCTTAGAAACGGAGGGATGTATCCCTGTGTGGGGCGACCCTTCCCCCATCAGTTCCCAGCGCAGCCCTGTGTGTGTGCGAGCCCATTCTCAGCATCTGTCTTTGCCAAATGCCAGGACTCAGTGGAGGCTTCACATTAAAATCAGCAGCCCGCTCCGTGTGTGTGAGGGGGTAGGGAGTCCTAATGTACCGTTATTGCGTCTCCCAGCGTCCACCCCATTGTTTGTGTGCGCTGTGTGTGTGTGTGTGCATGCTTTTGTTCTCTGCTTGCACTGGAATGCTCTTCGGTTCTGTGTCAACTGTAGAGACCCCCTCAGATCCCGTCCTTCACCCCACGGCCTCTCTCTCCAATGTTTTCCTTGTTTTTCAGTCTTAATTTGTTTTGTCTCGCCCTGCTAGTTTGTCATTTTTCATAGAGGACTGACAGACGGAGTAATTAGAGTAGGCTGTGTCTGAAAGTTTCTTTCTGTGTGCGGTCAGCAGGACAGGGGCCACACTTATAAACAACTGTCTAAGACAGTCAAACACCAGAGTCTCTGGTGCTGTGTCTCAAAGCCTAGTGAGCTGCCTACTTAGGTAGCATTTTTGGGTATTATAAATGTATGAAATAGCTTGCTAAAGAAACTGTGGCAGATATTGTGGCACTCTGTTGTATCTTAGACTTATGGTACTAAATAATTACTATTTTCATATGCTATTATTTAAATGGGACTTTAAAAACACTTTGATATTAACTTAATACATGTGAACAAAAACAGTTTTTTGAAAAAAAAAAGGGAATTTTTCAAGTGAACAATTCATACACTGTTACTTAAGTGGTTCTCCAAATAATACCGTGGTATCACCATGATATCATGCTCACAGTATTAAGATGGTACATGTGCAAAAAAAAAAAAAAAAAGTGATGTGACAGGTTTTCATTTTTTTTTTTTTACCTAAATTTTAATGTAATGTTTTAGCAATTTAAATTTGGTTAACTAAACGGTTAAACTCTTTATGCTGTTCAGGGTGTAATGTTCTTGGTTGACAAATATGACCATTTGAAGTAAAGCTTTCAGGAATGAAGTTATTTTTACAGAAACATAAAATAAAATGATTCGTATAGCTGAAAACTAAAATTAAAGTTTCTGTAATTAAATTTGGGTAATTTAACTGTTTATGTTGTTCTTGTTGTTATGCTTTTGGCTGATGAGTTCTTGGTGAATGAGGCACTGAACTGATTTTTTCTTCTTTTCTTTTTTTTTCTTTTTTTTTTTTTTTTACGAAACACCAAGACCAAACGTTTTTATTCAGACAAAAATGTGATTAAACCTTTTTGGCTGTTCAGGGTGTCCTGTTCTTGGATAATTAATTAAGCCAGTCTTAATAAGGTTGTTCAAGTATGAAGCACTAAAAACACTTTTTTTTTTTGGAAATGAGACTCCCAATTTATAAAAAAAGAAAATAAAAAGAAATCTGAAACACAGATACTGAAAGTTTTCATTTAGCCAAAAAGCAAACCTGAAAATTATTTTTCTGTAATTACATTTGGGTAATTTGTTAAAGAAACATATCTGTTCATGGTTTTGTTTTCTTGGGTGATAAATGAAAGTCTTATTAAAAATCTTCAGCATTGAGCTGCATCTTGATATATTTTGATAATTTTTATGTATTGTTACTCTAGCAATAGCATAATTATTTGTTAATGGTTAAGTCCATCTAATCTGCTGACATTCAACCTGTTTTAGGTTGCATAATTTTGGTGCATTACCAATATCTTTGTAATTGTAGTTTCAAAACCATGGTATTACCATGGCACTATATCCCAAAATCATGGTATTTCCTTCTTTTTTTTTTAAGACTGATGCTGTCTCACTCAAATTGTGAGGACAAAAGTTTGTCTTTGTCTTTCATTTGCATTTCTCAATGATCATAGAAGCTAATTAACAGTGTTGTAATTAGTCAGGTAATAAAGCTTCAAGTCAAGAACAACTGCACAAGGGAGCATCTCTTTAATGAGCGCTGATGCCTATGCGGCATAGACTGCGTTCACCGGCTTTGCAGTGTGTGTGTGTGTGTGTGTGCTGTTTGCTTTCTTGGGAAAGAAAGTGAGAGTCTTTTAGTGTGAGTCAAAATGAGTACATTGGGTTCGATCCAGCTCGGTAGACCAGAAGAGAGAAAGAGAAAGCGAGTGAAATGCAGGGTTTGGTCCAGTTTGGTCGACTGGTGGTTGAAATCTGAGCATGTGATTTTAAGGCTAAGAATACATCTCTGAACTACACACACCATGAAATGAACACAATGTAATTGCTTTTCCAAGATTTCTGGAGTATGTTTTCCTAGGAAATACTATTTAGTTTAAAATTTCATGTTTAATTCAGTTGCAGTTACTTGGTAAGCAATTATTTGTGAAATTTGGCAGTTTTGTGTGAAAATGTTTTCTTACTTAGAATTAGGAATGACCTACATAACTATATACCTACATAAGTTGACCCCATTAATTGATACATTATTGCACGACTAACCCATAATAACTTGATGAGTGTTTTGTGTTGGTGTATAGCGTGATCTGTGTGTGTTTGTGTGCAGAGGCTGGTGATTGAAGCGCTCTGAACACATGCTTGTCGATTCGGTGATGCCCTTGTCTGTCTGTGTATTGATCCAGGATGCCACCATCAGTGCCAACCACACATATACACACACACACACCCACAAACACACTGAAACACCTTCTGTGTTAACAATTTGAGAAAAACTCTTCTCTTCCTGACAATCAAAAGGCACTTGATCAATAAACCAGCCAATCACGGCTCACTTTAATAGCAGCTAACCTAATCACAGCATTCTTCTAAAGAAGCAACTCAGGTAGGAAACTTATTGGCTTGTCTTTTAAAGAAACTCATTCTGTCCATCAGTGGACTGGCGATTATCTTAGTATCAGAGTAATTCGTTTGTTGTGCAAAATCACAAAACAACGATTTTTTTATTGATTTTGCTTTAGCTTGTAAAACGGGGTTCAAGTCAACATGAAATCAGAATTGTCATTTAATGTCATTCACCATCCAATCAGATTAAATCCTGTCTCTCTCTTCATTTCTTTTGTCTTATTCAATAGGAAATGTGTGAGCTTGTGAAGGCAAAATGGGTTTTGTGAACTTCGTTTCATGTTGACTAGTAAAAGTAATGACCTTCATTGTTGTTGAAGGAGTGGAAAGGTTTTAGAGAGATGCCAAAAGTCATCGGATAGGTGTACGATTACAATATAACATATGAAACTTTATCCCGGGCCAGGTCAGCTTTTGTCTGAAAACGCGTGATGTTTAATACTTAAAGCTACCCAAAAGCGATAACCATGTGTTCTGTGGAAACCTTTTTTGAAAGATTTTTTGGTGCGTCTCTAATAATCATGGATTAAAACCTGGTAAGGGCTAATTAACTGTAGCAAATCATGTAAAAATTTATCATCTTGTATTATAGGGAAATAAAAAAATTCCACCGAATAACAAATTTATAATGATGTGCATTTTGTATTAGATACGTTATCGCTCTTGACGGACAGTATGTTGAAGCCAAAAAATTCAGTCACAAATTCATTGACTTTCAAAAATTAAGTTTACGTTGTTTTTTTTGTTTTGTTTTTTCAGGAATGGATTGGCTTTGAAGAGCAAAGTCGTTTTTATTGTCTCTTATAACAATTTATTTTTATTTAAACCCATGAAAATGCAGATTCTTTTGTAAATAATAGTGAAAAATCACCTTTTAAAAGTATTACCCTCCAGCAGATTCTGTACTTGTACAAATTTGTTTTCTGAACAGCAAAACAAGGCATTACCAAACCTGATCTAAACTGCATTTGTAAGCTGTCTGAAATTCAGTTAACGTGTATTGAATAAGTAGGTTATTTATAAAAAAATTTTGTCATTCAGAACACTGTTTGTATCGTAGGCTACACATACACAGTGTGCAGTAGTAGTTAGACAGCTGTCTGAATTCACTCTTTTTACTCATCTTGTCCCTAGTGTGGATATAATTTCATTTTCACGAACTGAAAACCTGATGCTACAAAGTACGTTAACTTGTGCAGAAAAACTCATTTCGAAGTGATTAGAAACTTGAAATGGACCACCCACCCATGTCCGCTCACACACATTCGTCTCTGCGCTCATTGATATCGCCCATCCTCCTCCAGTGTTTGTCACTGGTGTGTTTTTCTTAGGCTCTGATTCATTACATCAGTTGAGATAAATTAAGTTTTTCAGTGGCTTGATGTTACCGGAAGCAGGGGAGCCGCTCGTTTAGGATGCGGCAGTGGCGGGTCGATAGCTTGTTAGAGCTCCGTTTGACAAGATGTCGTTCGCAGAGGTAATTTACCCGTAAACTCGCTAAAGTTGTGGCTTACGTCACTGGCGTCCCCATGTGGATGAGCTCAAATCAAAGGCTCATTGATCGGCATGCAACCTTTCTAAGATAAACACCTGCCTGTGTGTTTGTGCATTTGCTATAGTAGTTTATTGTTGCTCTGTTGGTCAGTGTTCGTTTGAATGTGAGTGTGTGATTCATAATCGATCAGGTCTTCGATAAAGGAGTTTTGTTGCTTTTTCCTTTACTGTGGTGATACCATTTTACTGAATAATCAACATACAGTAGTTATGTATATGACAGTTAATAATTCTAGTACTATTTAGTAAAATGTGATAGTGGTGGACAACAGAGGTTGTCATACTGAGTTTTTCTGGGAAGATTTCTGGCCCATATTGTAAGGAGGCAGCTCATTTCTTTGCAAAATCGCATTGAAATTTTTAATTTCATTACAAATTATTAAAAAAAAATTATATTCACATGGAAGTTATTCAAATAATATTTTGAAAATAATCAAGTAAACTTTTTACAATTATTTAATCATGATCTCATTAAATAAGTTACTTTTACATTTATGTTTATGCCATTTACAATTAGTTTTATTATGCCAAAGTTTTACATTTCAACTTAAATGTTAAATTGGTCATCGTTGTTCTACTTTACTTTTGAGGCTGTTTATGTAAGCTTTAAAGTGTATGAGTGTATTGGTTTGATGTGTTTCAAAAGATTTGTGTGTAAATTAACATGGTCATTGGTTCATGCCTTGAATGCAATGCTTAATAAAAATACATTAATATAAATCTAAAAGTAGCTTGAATATGAATTGGATCTGCTTGCTTTTTGCACAAAAAATTTGACTATTCTAAAAATAACATTATTGTGTGTATGTGGTGTAATACAATGCCATTCAGGCAATTTAAGGTAAAAAAAAAAAAATATATATATATTTTCAAACATAAATTATTGTTGCCTCTCTCTGCGCTGCCTTTCTGAAATGCGTCCATTTTTACAAAGCTCATCGTTCTGAAAAGTGAGGTGTGCTGTGATTGGCCAAATACCTCAAGTGTGTGACGGAAATGTTATGCCCCTTACCATATTTGGAAACACACAGCATCTCCACAACATGGTGGCTGTGGCAACAATACTACAGCGAGAATGAAAGTTCTGCCTTCTTTCTTTGCATTAACATGACCCCTTTAAAAACAAAATAGTTCAATATTTGTAAATTAATCATGCTATAATCAAATAATTGAACTGATAAAGTGCATACAATGATTGCAATGCAGTTAAATTGGGTAAATGTTAATCTCAGAAAAGGAGCTTAAATTGGAGGCACTTGCTTTCAACACAACTAGAAGTACATCTAGTAGGCTTTGCATTCCCATTGAATGCATGGACCGATAAGATGTAAACTTTTAGAGCAATGAAATTACTTATGATAAAAGTGCCTGTCAAATGCAACGATCTATAAAAGTTGATTATAATGGAAGAGATTGAGTTTTGTTTTTGTGATGTGCCACTTGCCTCCAATTTAGAGTCGGAATGTTAAAATGATCTGTTTAGAAATGATTACTTTCTTTTCTTGTGTTTTCACTTGTTGATTTCATTTTAGAATCCATATTGTCAGTGGAAGCCTTTCTTCTTTTGATAAATAGCTCTTGATGGGGGTGGCATTGTGGCCAGTTTATTTTTGTTGGGCACAGGATTTTTAAGTTTGGGCACTGGATTGCACAATGGGCCCTGGAGCAAAGGGGCCCATTCATAAATTTAGGGAAGTTCAGCAATAGTCATGGGTGGTATTTGTTTAGTGCATGAAATCATGTGTGTGCATCCATATGCATTCATTCATTGTGTAGTATGTGTGTTTGCACTTACTTAGTGGTTTATGTAGCTCTGCACTCAGTTTTATCATATGTTTGTGTTTTGTGCATGTGTGTAAGCTCATACTCTATTGTGCTTTGTGTTTGTTATAGCCAAGGGGATTGGTAAACTATGGCTGTTCTTCTCGTAATGGAAGAGGAGCGTGTTCAGACTACACATCTGCCTAGAGCTTTTTCTGTGTGTGTGTGTGTGTGTGTGTGTGTTTGTCTTTGCAAACACTTGTATGTTCTCCACGTATGGAGGGAGTGAGTTCAATGCAATTGTGGAGGTGTTTGCGACTCTGAGATCAGAGCGACTCTGTTTATGTGGGTTTAGTTAGCTGTACCTCAGGGACAAAACTGTCCACAGAAGTTAGCTTAACCTGACAGAATCCTCCCTTAAGGGACGTCCTCAAAGGTAAAATAATTCATAAATACAGTAAATACAAACTGTTTTTTTTTAGAGGTTGGGTTTGGGATTGCCTGCAGTCATAGAATTTGCTTTAGAAGCTGTATGTACAAGTAAACTTGTGTGTGTGTGATCTGGTTTAGTGAGTTTTTACAAGCTGTAATTGGGTTTGGAGCTGAACATTACTGCTAGAAACACAAACCACACACGTCGAAGGAGATAAAGTTTGGAAAAGTGAGGTTTAATGATGGAAATGGGGCTTGAAGACAGACTGGAAGCTGTTTCCTTGCAGCAGATATGTTAGTGACTTGGTCTTTCTGAGTGAATGTGTATAAAGTGTTCAGATTTGATTAGTTTTGAAGGTGAGGGAAGCCCAGACACACTAATACACACACACACACACATGCACACATTTTCACACATACATGCCTGTATGAGTCAGACATTCATGACACTGTTGCTTAGTGTTTTTGGCAGTGTGCGGTCAGTGCGCTTTTACCTGACATAAATTCTAAACACATACACAGCACACAATGACACACTGATAGAAGCAGACTCACACAGACACACACTTACTTAGCTGTCAACTTCTATTGTTTTTATATAGAGCTATTACAATTGAAATGCAATGGACTAAATATATCCCACATTGAAACTAAAGGCGTAACGGAAAAGGTTGAATTTGCAATTATTTTACCTATTGAGCATTACTTACTGAGCAAATTCCCAAGTTGTGTTAGATGTAGCTCACTTTGTGGGGCAAAAGTGCACTTTTTTTATTTTATTTTCTTGATTACAATAAGTTAATGAAGCACACACTTCTTGAACATTATTAATTTAATTGTGTTTAAATTATTATTTATATAAGTGATGTAAATCCTTTTGTTTTGGAACTATATGAATATTTTTTTCCTGCATTCATTGAAACTGGGCAGCTGTGGCCTAATGGTTAGAGACTTGGACTAGTAACCAGAATGTCACCGGTTTGAGTCTTGTGGTAGGAGTTGTAGGTGAGAGGGAGTGAATGAACAGTGCTCTCTTCCACCCTCTATACCCATGGCTGAAGTGCCCTTGAGCAAGGCACTGAACCCCCAGTTGCTCCCCGGGCGCTGGATCTATAGCTGCTCATTGCTCCGGGTGTTTGTTCACTTCTCACTGCTGTGTGTGTGCACTTGAATGGGTTAAATGAAGAGTACCAATTCAGAGTATGGGTTACCATACTTGGCAAATGTCACGACTTTCTTTCAAACTGGAAGGTGGATTTTCTGTTCCCAGTATCTCATATTAACAAATGTCACATGTTACATAAAAAGTTATCAAAAGTTTTATGTTTGTCAAATTTGACACATTGAATATTATGATCATTTATTTAATGAATTTAGGCTTGATCACTACACATGAACTTTGAGTTAAGTTTATGTGGTAATTTGATGTGAGAAAAAAAAAATCAAACATGTGCATGTTAAATAAATTCTAAAACGGTTATCAGATGTTTTAACTTTGTCAAGTTTGACATATTGAATATTATGATGTTTTGTTTAATTTAGTTGGGCTTGTCCACTACTGAGGATATTTTAGTTAAATTTATGCCATAATTTGATGTATAAAAAAAAGTTTCCAACATGTGCACATTTCATGAAGTAAAAAGGGTTATTAAATGTTAAAAGTTCACACATTCACATATTTAATATTATTATGATTTGTTTAATTCAGTTACGCTTGTCTTTAACATAGGGTGTTTGTGTTAAGTTTATTTAGTAATTTGATGTTTAAAAAAAACAAATTTTCAACTTTTGCACCACTTTCCGCAATTCAGTAGTTAAGCCAAAAAAACAGCTGAGTTACATTATAGTGCCAGTCTCGAGTGTGTGTTTCAGTCCTGGTCACACTCTCCTTCGATCTGTAGCAGATTGCAGGTCTCACTCTCGATCCATCTGTCCGTGTGGGCTTGTCTCTCTTTGATGAATCACTTATCGAAGGACAGCTAAAGGGTCGTTCCTGCAGCAGTAGTGGAGCTAAGAGCGGGGCCATAATCAGTCCCAGAGGGTTCGAGCAGTGAGGACAGTAGCACCAGCTCTGATAGTGGTAATTACCCTGACCGTATATTCCCACGGCATGACAGGGGGACTAAACGTGCACATACCGGCAGAAAACTCCCACGGAACACAGGCACTCACTCCAGGAGCGACTGGAAGAGAAAGAGGTTGTTCAGAGCACACCTGATTCATTATTGTGACAGGAACACGCAAGACCCATTGTTCTGAGAGGATGCATTGTGTTCTGTTGTAGGAACTGTACATCCAAAGAAATGAATTGAAATATTAATCTGTCACCTTCTGTAGTGCTAAATTAGTGCTACATGACAGCAAGAGCAATCAAAATTCTGTAAATGTGTGTGTGTATTGGTATATATGGTTTATGAGGATACAAATGTGTCCCCATATAACAAAAGGCTTAAAAAAAAACATACAAAAGAGTTTTTTATGAAATTAAAAAAATGCATGTTGTTTTCTGTAAGGGATAGATTTAGGTATAGGGCAATAGAAAATACAGTTTGTACAGTATAAACCATTAAATCTATCTAAAGTCCCCGTAAACCATAAACGCAAGTGTATGTGTGTGTGTGTGTGTATTAGGGTGGCAAAACAATTAATCATGATTGATCGTATTCAAAATAAATGTTTGTTTACATAATTCATGTGTGTATTGTATTGTATTTATATATTTAAAAAAATATATTATTTATAATGTACATATATTTATATTTAAACATAATATATATTTTTCCTTAATATATGCATGTATGTGTGTATTTATATATACATAATAAATATGCACAGTACACGCACAAACAAACTTTTAATTGGGATGTTATTAATCACATTGATTGTTTTTCAGCCATATATATATATAATATATATATATATATATATATATATATATATATATATATAAAACAAATGTATGTGTGTCTCTCTGTGTGTGTGTGTGTATATTAGAAATGCACCGATATAAAATTTATTAACCGATTATTATGATTGTTTGATTCTTAACCAATGCCAAAACCAATAGTCAGGTTTTTTTTTTGGCAAAAGAAAAAAAAAACTAACACCGCAGAGACTTTGAGACTTTGTTTCTTATCAGAACTAGCAAAACACAAAATTTGTTGTGATAATTGAATTTGAGGCGTATTGCAAATATTGGTTAGTGAAGGGAAAGCTGTGGATCTGGCTGTATATCATTCTCCAGTCCTACACACAATAGTTTTGTTTTAAGGAACAGATTGAAATTGAATATTTTTTTCAAAGTATATATGCAAGAATAAATGGTGTTTGTGCAGTTGGATAATTTAAGTCAATAGCAAATATTTATCAATGCCAACTTAAATTTTGGTATGTTTCAAATAAAATCTTTTTCATATACGATCTCTTTAACTGTGTGTATGTACTGTATGTGTATACATCTTCTTGTGTCTACAAGTGTGTAAAGCCTTTTAGAAAGGCCAGAAGAGTTCAGCCCCATTCAAAGGAGTCTGATTACCAGAACAGGATGTATTTGAGTGTTTGTGGACAAGGGACAAAAAGAAACCAGGAAAATAGAAAAAATAAATGAAATCCCATACCTGAGAACTTGAAGTCAGCAAGTCTTTTGAGAACGTGCATGTTGGATTTTTTTCTGCCATGGCAATCTCAGGGGAGGTTAAAGCAGGTCTGATTTACTTCACCTGACATGCTGTCAATCTTTTTGTCCTTCAGTGTAACGGCGAGTCTTTTAGACAGCGGATTTCAAGAACTCTCACACAGACCAAACAGACCATCAGAAAACGATTAGGACGTCAGAACATCGGTTCTCAGAAGCACTGACTTGATAGAAGTGAGTGTGCTGCTGGATAGATGCTTGACTGATCTGAAATAGACTCTAGGAACTGTAGTGTTGATTTGAGGTGAACAGAAACAACACAAACAATGTGCTGTTCTCTTGTGTACCTGCTAGGTGTGAAGAATGCTATTCAAAATGAGGTGCAGATCTGTTAAATGGAGCAGAGGCAGGAGATTTAGTTTTTTGGGGAAAACACAAAAATTGAATTCTCTACTTGTTGCATTGAAGTTTCATTGTCAAACTAATGTAATGTTCTGCATTAATGCGTCCAAACAAATAAAACAAATTAAAGTTTGTGAATTTCCAGAATAATAAATATTATCTAAATATTATACATTTGATATGAATGCATTTAACGTTTTTATCACTTGTTTATATTTTCCAAATATTGTTAATATTTTTTTATTTATTTACTTTATTTGCAATATGATAAGGAAAGTAATTTCTTACTGGCTCAAAACACTCTCCGACTGGTGACATTTAGAGTTTTCATATTAGTTTCATCAATTTGAATTTAAAATTGTTGTGAAAAAAAGAAGTTTTATTTATTTGTTTTTTTAGTTATTTATTTATTTTATCTTTTGGTTTGCATCAATCACGTTTCCAAAGATAAAATCATCCAATGATTTGAAGTACTTTTGATTCAAGTATTTAAATCGCAGAATGGTCAAAAATCGCCTTTACCACATAGTTATTTAACATATGAACCATTCTTTTGTTAGATCTTTTAGTTTGTGTCCATCTAGTTTCCATATTTATAAATATTAAATACATTTATTTGTACATTTAAAAAAAATTCACCATATTATTATTATTATTATTATTATTATTCAGTTTTTTATATATATTTTGGTTTGCATTCATCAGTTTTTCAAATATAAAATCATTATTTGGCTTTTGATTTTACAAATATTTAATCCCAGGATTGCAAAGTTTTGATTAGAATTTATATACACATATTTTTAGTAATATTTTGTTTTTGTTCATATTTTCCACAAATATTATTGTTATTATTATTGTTTGAAATATAATAGGGTAACACTGTTATTAACTGGCCCAAAACACACACTCACACTGGCTACAGGCCATCAGACCATCTGTAATTGTTGAGCCTTGCATTAATTTAAGACAACAGATTTTCATAATTCTGTATTCAGTTCTCTGCGGGGTGAACAAGTGTGGGACTATTTGTGTTTCAAGTAAAATATTTGGCTTTGGGATAAATTTAGAGGGTGATAATTTTATCAAGAACAGCTTTGATTTGTTCCCCGCCTGTTGTCTTCAAGCATCACCTCACACGGGGGCATGATGGGGTGCAAACGATCGCACGAGGATTCGCGGAGCCCTGCGGATGATGGGAAGCTGTGATGGAGTCACGGCCGTGTTCGAGAGATGGGAAGCAGATGGTTTGATGGTCCGCCTGGGGGGCTGATGAAAAGAGAGAGAGGGGGAAAGTGAAATAGCAGCACTTGTTGCCTAAAGCCAGTGTTTTGAAACATGGCTGCTACACAAAGACAGCATGATGGCCACTCAGATGGGCAGGTTTTAGGTTGGAGCTCCAAACACTTTCCCTTGATAATCGGCTGTGCTTTAATGGATTACAGCCAGAGGTAATTACAACAGGAGCTGTAGTACACACTGCGAATATAAACCTGCAGGCAACACCATCCTGATGAACTGTAAAGCTTATCAAACTGGACTGAGTGCTATCACAGTCTATACACAGCGATGGTAGAAGAGTCAACCTATAGCGGTTTCGCTGCACCACATATTTGTGTAGTCATCAGTGGGCAAGATGGCTTTATGTTACAGTTTTTCCCGATTGCTTAAACACATTCTTGAAACTATGCCTTGTATTGTCAAAACAGTAAACACAAATCCATAACTTCTTACTCAATTCCCCAAACTTCCTATATTGAGATCAAAATGAAGCTCTCCACTCAAAACAACTCAATCTTGCTGAAAATGCTCTCAGATATGACACGCAAATAGACAAAAACACACATATACTTCAACGCAGTTTTACACACTGATGAGATAAATTCAAAACAATACTACAAAAACCAGTAATAAGTGTGGTACTCCCATAATGTATTATACCTTAATTTAATGTCCTGTAGAGTACAGTACAATACAGTAAAGAACAAAAATAATTATTCTGCCCCAGTATCCCATTTTTAAAACACTGAAGATAAAGACTGAATATGATTCACAGTTACAATTTTACTAGTGTTGTGAACCCAGCCATTCCGCCCCATCCCGCCCCCCCAAAAAAAAATCATAAAATGAGATTCAATATTTTTTATTTTTTTAAATATATATCATTTTTAATCTTCTGGTTTGTCTCCAAGTTTAAAAATAGAAAAATGTCTTACGGGATTATTTAATTTTGATTTGTTAAATATTTAAATCACATTATGGCCAAAAAATTGTCCTTTCCACATGATTACCATATTAAACATTTTTGTTGCTTTTGAATTTGTGAGCTTTCATACATCAAGTTTTGAGAAAAATCAATAAAAAAATATTTGTTTATTTTAAAAATATTTTAATCAAAATATATAACAATTCTAACATAGTTACTCAGGCTAATATATAAATCATTTATTTTTTATTTATATATACTATAATATATATAAATACTAGAGACAAAGCTGTACTGCAAATTAAGATTTTTCAGAGATTAATTCTGCATATGAAACTGTAGCTGATATTTTTTACATCACTAAATTGACTAGAAATACCTTGATTAGCAAAAGAGAAAAAAACAAACAATCATTTCAGATGTGAGCAATTCAGTGACTTTTCAACTTTGCTCTTTGTGTAGGCCTGTCCATCGTAGAAATGCTAGTTACTTGAACCAAATGTAATCAAGATGACTCACATTAGCTTGTAGGCCTATTGTAGAAAAGGCCCCAAAGTTATGTTATTGTTGCTATTATTTAGTACAGTTGACCATAACGTGCTTTATGTTTCACTTTACTCCCGTTATTCAGTGTTTGTAATAGGGTAGCAAAGGCGCGCGCTGGTTTTTATATTATATCTGACGTCACGCAGTAATATGCAGTACGATAGAGATGGTCAGTCGGTTGTCACGCAGTTAGTATTCAGTATGATAGAGATCATCGGTCGGTAAAATTATAATTGTGAGTGACACTTTCCTCAGCGTGTGCGTGAATGAGAAAAGTAAGTAAATCTGCTGCATTACTTGTGATATTGTATTTCTTGGACAGCTGTTATTTCTGATGTTCGATATGGATGAGAGTTAGGAGTTTAGGGGTCGTTACACGACCGCTGTGTTAATTATAATCACGTTTGTACGTTACTTTCTAGCTTCGGTCCACCTGACTCAGTACGTTGGGTTAAATGGGTCACATCGTGTTCAGACATGTTTATACTTTATTCAATACTTGTTGTTATGAATGTTAAGTACTCTGTGGCTGAGTAAATATGAAGTGGTGTTAAATATCATTATCTGGACCACTATTGATGCTTTAAAGTATATCATAGAAGACAGTAAGATACGTCTTCTACGTTATTGATAACTTAATGCATGGTAGAAAATCTGAGAAGTGTTTGAATCCTTTCTCTCTGCTTACATTTTAGGGTTTAAGAGATATAGTCATATTCTGACTACTGTTTAATTTATGTTTGTAATGTTTATTGAATGAGTGTTGAATGAGTGTATGCATATGTTTCCTTTATTCATTTGTATTTGTTCTCTCTTTATAGAAACCACACTAGAAATTACTCTCACCTTTAAACTCACTCATAGAAGAAAGAGGAGGAATAAACAGAATAATAAGAATTATCTCTCCGTTCTTCATTCATACTCTTTGGCCTTAAGTGGTGTTCTGGCCGACACACCTGAGTGAACCTGGTGATAAACCCAGAATTAGCACCTAGACTGAGTGTTTAACCATTATCTTCACTTCACCTATATTTCACTTAAATAAGACCAGTTAGTGTAGCTAGATGTTATCATTTTCTTGAGTTATTTGACCAAATGTTTTACAGCGAATGCAAAAGCTGCAAAAAATGAACTTCAGAAAGTATTAAATCAGTCATGTGTAAAATGCGTCCACAAAGAGGCAAATTGTGTATTAGTTTTTATTCGGTTCATCAGTTTCATCATAAGCACCAAATAACGAAAAACAGAAACGAATGTGATTTTGATGTGAATTGAGTTCTATCCCAAGTGTAATAGCAGACAGCGTATTTCTTATAATAACTCTGAGGGGCAGGCATTACATTAAGAGTGGCGTAAGTTAGCGGTCTGAAATTCGCAATAGCCGCGTGTTGAAAGCTAATGCCGGCGTAATGGTTTCTCCATTTAACAAATAACGCCTCTCGCCATGTTACAATGTGCAAATTACTCAATTTACTCAAATTAGACTTGAAAGGCCATTAAGTATATAAATATATAAGAAGGAGCTGGTGCTGGAGTACATAAATTGTAGTTGTCCGGCAGTGTTGGGTTGCACAGTGACACACACACACACACACACACACTGTAGCCCGTCCATCACTGCTGATGTGGTCCTCAGAGACTGCTCGCAGCGCATGCCCTATATTTATGGCTGAGTCTGGAAAATACATCGCCGCCTGCCAAAGAGAGAGGGAGAGAATTTAGGAACTAAAAAAAAAGAAGGAACAAATATACGTTTGTGCAGCACAGAGAGAGAGAGAGAGCTGATGTTGGAAAGCAGCACAGGCAGCTTCCTTTTAATAACTCTGGTAGGCCCCGCTGCTGCTGATGCAGGCCGTGAGTCACTCTAATCTCCGGCGAGAGGCAGACAGAGGCAGGGGGTTGTATTTTGGCTGCTGACATGCGGGGGTGAGCGCGAGATGAGCAGCTCTCGGTTGGGTCCACGGGAGATGTCGGTCACGACGCCACCTGTGTATCGAGGCGGGAGTCGAGGTGCGAGATGTGACGAGCAAATTGCAGCTTCGACAAGGAGCCTGTGAGAGCAAGGTGTGCGTCTCCTCTGGTGAATGTGGTGATAATAGATGGCCTCAGAATTGGGAAAGGCAATCCTGAGAGAACAGAGGAGCAGCCTGGAGACGGGTGAAGGCATGGGCTAACTGAGCGCTTACACCAGATAGCCTCCCGCTGCGTTCACATTGTTTGGCATTCCCTAGAATAATTCAATTCAGTTCAAGTTTATTTGTATAGCGCTTATTGCTATACAGATTGTTGCATAGCAGCTTTACAGAAAATTAAGTTTCTACAATATTTAGTAGTAGCTTATCAGTGGTGACTGTTCACACTGTAACGTTTCCCTTTGCTGTGCTACACATCCCCACTTACCCAAAAACTCTGCAGTTATGCTGCATTGCTTATACTGACTTCAGTCAAAGGAAGAAGCTATTATTATTTTCCGCAAGGGTGCATTAAATTCATTAAACATGGCAGGAAAGGCAATTATATTAATATTGCAAAATATTTCTTTTTTTAAAACAAATGCAGCTCTTCTGAGCTTTTTATTCATCAAAGAATGCTAAAAAAATATGTTTGTACAAAGTGGCAGCATTGATAATAATAAGAAATGTTTCTGGAGCAGCAAATTAGCATATTAGAATGATTTCAGAAGGATCATGTGAGGACCAGAAGTATTTTATTATGATTGAGATACTATTATAGTTTTATTAATATTTTAAATCTGTTTTTATTTTTCCATTTTCATTTTAATGTCATTTTGAAATTCCATATTTCTTAAGCTATATATAGTTTTTTATAAATTTTTATTTTAAGCTGAATTGACTTTTGTATTTAATTCTATTTCATTTAATGTTTATTATATTTCAAGTGAGAATTTTTTTTCTTTCCAACCCCCCACCCCATTTGTAGTTTATTATAAAAAACCTGTTTAAGACTACATTAATGATGCTAAAAATTCAGCTTCACTTTGTTTGACAGGAGTGTTGCTGTATAGGAATAATTTAATACCAGAGCACATCCTACTTGTGGAAATCACATTTTTATTTATTACTTGCCCCTGAAACCTGTTGTCTTAGCTCGTTTTCTGGCTGAAATTTCAGTTTCTACCATTTCTTTGTGCCAGAAGGGGCCAATTACAGTTCTGTGGTCTCTTCAAGTGACATTTTTCTTAGCACTTCTTGGGTTTCTATTGTCTCTTTCTGGCTCTTCTCTTGGGACTCACACGTGATGCCCTTTAGCATGGCAAACGGCCAGTACATCTCTTTTTCAGCTGTAAAAGGGCTCTAATATTTCTGCGGATGTCCCCAGAATGTATGAGTATTAATGTCGTATTTTACAGCTGAGACTCGACTGTACTCTACATTTATGGTTGAACTGGTAACTCATCATGACCGTTCACTTGGGTGCGGAAATTTAATAACATCTTTTTTTTTTCATAATACCCCTGATAAAGCAATCATATGCATGGCTACACACGATACGATGGAACAAAAGGGCTGTACAATTAAACAGCCAGGTTTACAACAAGCCACTGACAATGTGAATTACGTTAAAACGATCCCCGTAGATCAGCAACGCTGCTTCACAGAATCGTAAAAATGGCTTGAAGATTTTCCCTCCGTTGTTCTCCTCCTCCGTCTCTATTGGGAGGGAGTTGATTTAACAGCTTCCCAGAGTAAAACCTTCTCCAGAAGGCCTTAAAGTCACTTGCTCCTGAACCGTGAAAAGATAGAAAGTGGCCATCATTGTACAATCCCAAAGATTTCAAGCATCTTTTCTGCTTAGACGGCAAAAAAACCCAACAACAACAACAAAAAAACATGTTATTTCAGCATGCTTTTTGCATTTTCACGTACATAAGTGTTTGCCACAAGGGGACATCTGTCTTAGTGTTATATTTTGTGCTCTTGTGTTTTTGTGCTGTGTCCTGAAAGCAACTTTGACCCCATTAAACTGTGTCGTGTACACGCTTCCCTGTTCGACTGCTGCCATCAATGCAGCTCTAGAATGGTAATGTGACGTTTGCTCAGGTTTCTTTGCCTACAGTCTCATGATAAGCTGAAACGACTAAAGGTCAAACTTATTAGCAAACCCTGTAGTGTTTCCCCATAGAGTGTGAATTATGGCACAGCTGCAATGCCTTTTTATCTTCCAGCTTTCATACATTGTTGTACATTCTCACCCTTTCTTTCTTTAAGCTTATGATGAAGCGTTTGATAGCATGAAAATTTCTCAAGTTAAACTAAGTTAAATTTAATTAAATTAATGTAAAAACGTATTACAATATGTGACCCTGGACGACAAAACCAGTCTTAAGTTGCTGGGGTATATTTTTAGCAATAGCCGAAAAAACATTGCATGGGTCAAAATTATACATTTTTCTTTTATGCCAAAAATCATTAGGATATTAAGTAAAGATCATGTTCCATGAAGATATTTCCAACCGTAAGTATAGCAAAACTTAATTTTTGATTAGTAATATGCCTTGCTAAGAACTTAATTTGGAAGACGTCAAAGGCATAAGTAGATTTTTTTTGCACCCTCAGATTCAAGAAATTCAGACTTGAACATAAACTATGGTCCATGGTAAATTTTTGTAAGTGTCATTGAAAGATGGCCTGAAATGTTATGTGTTTGTAAGTTAAACTATGCTTTTATTTATTTACTATACTTTTATTTCTATTTTATAGCTAAATGTTGCCACTTTTGACACCCTTTGTTGTTTGGTTGAATGGCTGAACATGACTAGTTTGTTTCTGGATTCCCCTCTGACAAAGTCCAAGTGATATATTTCTTAAGGCTTCCGTCAAGCACTAAAACAATGTTGGTCACAATTCTGTCTGAAGTTTGTAACAAGTCAGCATGCAAATCAAATGTGGATATAGTTTTGGGTTTTTTTCAGTACTTTATACATCTCTCTATATATATACCATAACATAAGCTCAGTAATAATGGATTTATCTCATTTAACTCCCTAGCCTTCCAGTGCACTTACTACTGAATTAGGGGTGGATTGAGACACACCCAGAGAAAGAGCTGAATGAAACGGTGATGGAGAGAAAATAGGCCTGTTTAATGTGTGCATGTCAATCATTGTCACCAGATTCTGGCATCAAAACATCATTCATCTTTAGATCTATAGAACAGCATTCACTGTGTCTGTTTGTCGGTGGGCACTGGGCAGTGAAGGGTAATTGAATCATTTGGCTTGACTGGGTGGTTTCAGGTGGCAGTTGATTATTTAGTCTCTTGCTTTTTATTCAAGTTGTTTTAGTCTCTTTATCTATGCCTCTCAGTTATTCTGCTCTGTGCAAAACACTTTTAATGGTCTCCTGTGGAATCTCAGTGGCATCATGGGACATCAAGCCTATAATTTTATCTAGCGAGAGGTTTCTGGAGGCAGGCAAAAGGCTGTAATTGAGTTTGTGCGGCCAAATGCAGGAAACGCATATTTAGATAATCGGATAATTGAGTGTTGACTTGTCCTTGTTGATTGGAACGTTTATACTGCAACGTCAAGATTACATGCCATCTGTCTGTCATTTTTTGTTTCTTAGAAGTGTTATTCATGTGTGTTTTATTAAATAGATAATTCCAGGATGCTGGTCAATTGAATTTCGCATGGCCTAAATGAACCATTTTCTTTTCATTTGTGGATGTTTTTCAGTCAACTAATAAGCATAAACTGTCCTTAAGCTTTGATGTTTGCCGTGTTTGCCGTCTGTTCCTTTCTGCGTTCATTAGCTTGCTGAACTGTCTTATGCAGTTTCCGCTGACCTCATTAGCATATTCACAGGCTAATTAGCATGTCTTCTCTAAATGTCGTTAACTCAAGTTGGGATCAGACCCTCAATCAAGAGCATTCATGTTAAAGAGCTCTCAACCAAATATGGTAAAGTAGAAGTGATTGCGGAACAGAGTTTCGAGTATTGACCTTATCAAGTGTCAGTGCGTGGACTCCGTCATGCCTGATGGTCCGTTATATAAATGATCTTTATAAAGCTCTGCCCACACTCTCCAACAGTCTGTTCGAAGCCATTGAGTCTTGAAGTAGTATTATTTATGTAGACTTCAGTATCCTCTATAAACTACAGTATCTTATGTGGTCATCATAGCTGGTTTCCAGTGTTCAAGTTGGGTGCTTTCACATCTCTAGTTCGATTCATTTTTGATCCGAACCAAGGGCAAACAATTATACATTGTAGCATTTTCAGCTTTTTTGGTAGCTTTTCACACCACACTGATTGCTTTGCTTCGAACCAGTTGAAACAAACCAAAATGCAGTCACATGACAACATCCACATCACTCATTGGCCATGACATATTTCCTAAACTGCTTTTCGATTGGTCAGAATTTACATGTGGGAATATTCCAACATAAGAGGGAAAGCCAGCAAACAACACGGAGACAACACAACTATGGAGAGACGACTGCACGGGCTGGTTTTGTCCCTGCAAACAATACATATATTGCCAACAATACATTTCTATAATGAAGCGCAGATGCGGCTTGAAAACAATGTTCTAATGCACTGCAAACAGCGAGCGGGAATCACTCGCAACTTCAAGCGGAGGCGTGCATTAATTCTTCTTAACTCTGATATGCTCATGGTCATCAGACCAAATTTCTATGAGGCTCCGTACCTCCTCACTACTCAAAGTTTGTCCACGAGCTGCCATGCTAAAGTGCAAACTGTCAACAAACACTTCCTCATCCCGTAATGCACAGCGCAGCTGACTACGGCAGCTGGTTTAGTCCAAAAATGATCAGTACTTTTTGCAGTTGGGTCTGTTCGAGGTGGATCACGTTCTCACCACAAATGAATTGCTCCAGAGTTCTTTTGAAAGCGTACCGAGACCACCTCTTCAAGCAGGTCTCGGTACGCTTGTTTAGTCCGCACCGAGTGCGATTGCTGCTTTCACACCTGCCCAAACGAACTGCACCAAACGGGGAAACGAACTCTGGTACGATTCAACCGAAGTAAATGAGGCAGGTGTGAAAGCACCCTTTGTCTACCTTAATGGCTTTGTAGGGATTTTGGGCAGAGGCTTTTATCCAAAGTGACTTATAAATGAGGACAAGAGAAGCAATCAAAACTAACAAAAGAGCAACAGTATGTAAGTGCAAATGACAAGTGTCAGTTAGCTTGACTCAGCTTGTAGACTTACTGTATGAAATACGCTGGAACACAATGGTAATTTACATATAGAAATACTAAAGATACAGCAGTGTATGTAAACTACTACTTCGAGAGAGGGAGGTTAAATTATTATTATTTTTTTTCACAATATGTACACTTTTTTATGTTTTATATTTAATATGTTGATAATATCAATAAGCACCACCATTTTGGGTCTCATTTCACAGAACGCAACATTGTTTATTGATATTTTTTGATCATGAAAAAACTCAATTATTAAAGAAAATTATGTCAGGAATTTCAGTGGCCTTCAAGATAAAAATATAATGATACTAAAGTGTAGTTTATGACCTGATTATTCAGTTAAGAAGAAACAAATTTGTAATGCCCTCAAAGACTTCTAAGATAAAACATAAACCAAATAATAAGAATCTTAATAATGTTTTCTAAATAATTATCCCAATAATTCTATGTGCTTAAAGTTGAAAGGATTTTTATGTTTTATCAAAAGCATTTTTTGTGACCGTAAGACCAAACATGAAAGATAAAAGAATACAGCAGAGATAAAGGGAGAAATAATGAATGCCAAATGTCAGCAGACAATAACACAACTTGTCAGCCAGAAAATGAAACCAGCTTTAATAAATCAACAGTAAACATTCACTGAGGAAACTCATAGGATCCTTAATGAGACCTTAAATCAACAGGGAAGCTAAAGGCTTCGTAATGTTAACTGGGGATGGATGGATGGATGTTGAATATTGATTTATGGATGGATAGATGAATGACAAAAATAGATGAATGGATAGTTATAGATGGATTATTGGTGGATATGAATGGAAGGATGCATAAATGTGAATGGATGGATGTTGGATATAGATAGATGGGATATCGATGAATAGATTGATAATAGATATAGATCGATGGTTAGTGATAGATGGATATGGATGGATGGATGGATGATGGAAATCAATGGATGGATGGATGGATAGATGATGGATATGGATGGATGAAAGAAATGACTGAATGGACAGATATAGATGGATGGATGGATGCAGAAATGTGGATGGATGGATCAGTGGATGGATAGATATAGATATGATGGCTTGGATGTGGATGGATGGATGCATAAATGTGGATGGATTGTCTATGAATGGATGAACGATAATTATGGATGGATGGATAGATGTGGATGGATTGATGGTAGGATGCATAAATATGGATGGATGTAGATAGATTGATGAATGGACAGTTATAGATGGATGGATAGATTAAGATGGAAGGATTAATCAGATAGTTGGATAATCTGTAGATAGAGAGATATAGATCGATAAAGATAGATTTAGATATAGGTGGATGGATGGATAAATAGATTTATATGATTATATTGATTGATAGATATAGCTGGATTGATGTAGATAAAAATGGATTCATATATAGAAAGCTACATTATAGATAAATAGATGGATGACTGACAGAAAGACCGATAGAATGATCCATAGATCGATCGATAGATAGATAGATAGATTTTGAATTGTCAGTCCAATCCAACTTTTCCTTGCAGTGTATCCGTTTCTATTCAGCTTCTCACTTTCGAATTGAAAAGAAGGTCTATTAGTGTAACAATGGCAGTGATTGGACACAAAGAGTCCCGGACTGTCCCGTGTCATTTCCTGATCCCGAGGCCAGAAAACAAACACTTGTTGGGTCAGATGTAATGACGCAGCGAGGGCATTGGAAAATGTGCTTTAACCTCATTCACTGATAGAATATGTCTGCCCATCAGTTAGGGCGAACAGCCAACCGGCCACTCGTCCTGAAACATCCTCAGCCCTCTCTCTCTCCATCTCTGCCTCCAGCAGCAGTGGGAGAATGTGCCTCTTTAGTTGGAAATGATGTCAGGCGCTCTCTCTGTGAGTTTGGCACGGCCGCGGTGCCCCTGTCTTGGCAGTGCCCGCGGTATGCCAGCCCTGTGAATACCCAGAGGTCACTGGCTGGGTGTCATGGCAACTGGATAAAGTACCCGTCTGGCCCAGTCACTTCTCAGGGAGTCCGGACAGCCGAGTGGCACCACCTAAATCACACACACGTACACTTTCTCACACAAACACACACACACTTAAATTCACACAGTTATAGCATCGTGAATCAATGTATTTTCAACTTCAATAGTCAAAGTGTAATGCTTGTCATCTGTGATTTTGCCCGATGCTGTGAATTTTTTATAGCCGCCAGCTGTTTTAAATGCCAGTACATGCATGTTTATGCATTTGTCAGTGTGATTGATTTCCTGTGAGCTGATTTCTGCCTAGTTGTAGTAGTTGCTGAGATCTGCGGAACCAGGACAGATAACGCATGTGCGTCATTGATGCGTCTATTCGTGTTCATTTGGAAGATAAAATGTTTTACAATGTGAAACATTGCTAAAACATGCCTTTCAGATTTTTGAAGGACATTCAGCATATGTTTGACCTGTTTAGTGACAAAAATACTACTGAAATTACACATGTTTTAAAGATAGACAGACAGACAGATTGATGAATGCATGGATGGCATTGTGTGACATTTTTAAGCAGTTCCTCAATTTAGGGCAGGGTTGTGTGTCATTTAGAATAAGTGAGAATTACATAAATTGCATTTCAATCAGGTAGAAAAAGGATGAAATTTAGTTTATAAGTTTTAAATCAAATTATGTAATGACAACCTTAGAATCTTTGAGAAAGTTTAAAAAGCCTCAAAGTTTAGTGGTTTATAGTACATTTTTTCTATAATAATAAATTCTAATAATATATATATGCTGGTCATATAATTACAATATCATCAAAAAGTTTATTTATTTCACTTCAAAAAGTGAAACTTTTATATTATATTCATTCATAACACCCAGACTGATATATTTCAAATGTTTATTGCTTTTAATTTTGATGATTATAACTAACAACTAAGGAAAATCCCAAATTCAGTATCTCAGAAAATTAGAATATTGTGAAAAGGTTCAATATCAAAGACACCTGGTGCCTCACTCTAATCAGCTACTTAGCTCAAAACACCTGCAAAGGCCTTTAAATGGTCCCTCACTCTAGTTCTGTAGGCTACACAATCATAGGGAAGACTTGACAGTTGTCCAAAAGACGACCATTGACACCTTGCACAAGGAGGGCAAGACACAAAAGGTAATTGCAAAAGAGGCTGGCTGTTCACAGAGCTCTGTGTCTAAGCACATTAATAGAGAGGCGAAGGGAAGGAAAAGATGTGGTAGAAAAAAGTGTTCACACAATAGGGATAACCGCACCCTGGAGAGGAATGTGAAACAAAACCCATTCAAAAATGTGGGGGAGATTCACAAAGAGTGGAATGCAGTTGGAGTCAGTGCTTCAAGAACCACTATGCACACGCGTATGCAAGACATGGGTTTCAGCTGTCACATTCCTTGTGTCAAGCCACTATTGAACAAGAGTTCTTAATTGGCCAGCAAACTCGCCTGATTTTAACTCCATAGAAAATCTATGTGGTATTGTGAAGAGGAAGATGTGATATGCCAGACCCAACAATGCAGAAGAGCTGAAGGCCACGATCAGAGCAACCTGGGCTCTCATAACACCTAAACAGTGCCACAGACTGATCAACTAAATGCCACGCCGCATTGCTGCAGTAATTCAGACAAAAGGAGCCACAACTAAGTATTGAGTGCTGTACATGCTCATACATTTCATGTTCATACTTTTCATTTGGCCAAGATTTCTAAAAATACTTTCTTTGTATTGGCCTTAAGTAATATTCTAATTTTATGAGATACTGAATTTGGGATTTTCCTTAGTTTTCAGTTATAATCATCAAAATTAAATCAAAGAAAACATTTGAAATATATATGTATCTATGTATGTATGTATGTATGCGTGTATGTATATATATATATATATATATATATATATATATATATATATATATATATATATTTTTTTTTTTTTTTTTTTTTTTTTTATTTACCCTTTTTTAAATGTAAGATGGGTTTTAATATCAATGGGCACCTCCATTTAATTGATCTCATTCAACATTGTTTACTGTAAAAAAACTTTTTGGCACAATTACTGTAATTGCAAACTTTTTTCTGAACAGCTGTTCCCTTTCAAACTTTAAAAGGATAGTTCACCCAAAAATTTAATTATTTCATTAATAACTTCATGTCGTTCTAAACCCATAAGACTGTCATGATACTCTCACTGAACTGGAAGAGAAGAAATCGTTGAATTAAATCAAGATTTTGTTTTCTTTGTGCACAGAAAATATTCTTGTAGCATTGCTGTCTATTAGAGGTCTTCACAGTGCACCCGAGACCCGTCGACCCCGGACCCGACCCGGGACCCGTACGGGTTCGGGTCTATATTTTAAATCATCAGCCGGGTCCGGGTCGGGTCCGAATCTATTACCTCGGGTCCCGGGTCTGTTTAACATTGTGTGTAATACCCGTGCGATCGCCGATCGGAGTCATCGGACTCAGAGAACATCCGGCCGTTATCAAAGACTGCTTGTGTTTTTTGTAACTTGCAACTTGTAAAATTAGGAAAAGAAAAAAGTGAGCCAAAAAAAAGTGATCTCTCTCTCGCTCGCAGACTCAAGAGTTAATACAAGTGCACACACGGTAATGCTTGCAGACTTGACACACTCATGTTTAATATATTTCAAATCAGCAACACAATCTGAGGTGAACTGTCACATGAATGTTTTCTATTACGCTCAAATTGCGTTAAGGCATTTTAGGTTGATAAAGCTAGCACGCATGTGCAGTCATGTTTCTATGGCAAGCAGTGAGGGACACTTCGACCGCCAAACCGCGTTTTACATTTTCTCCCATTTTTATAATATTATAAATGAACCGTTTAATCTTAAAGTTTTAGTGGTTCAGATTCAGACTCGATGCTGAGCAGAGAGCACAGACAGAGATCAGATGATAGTAAATAAATAATGTCAGCGGCCATGGCATTGCACGAGCGATCGTTATTATAGTTCAAAAGGCAAACAGTGTAAGTTATTATGCGAATTAACTCGAGTCAGAATGTACATGTGCACAGTAGCATTTGTCATCCATCACCGTGACATTAAGTGGACTTTTGAAGCTGAAATAATGAGTGGATTCAGCTTGGACTTGGAATAACGAGAGGAATAACATGAATAACTTTCTTGACGGAGGATTGTAATGCATCACAGGCAGTCAGGTACAAGGAAGAGAGACCACGGCTCTTTAAATTAGGTAAGACAAAAAGCTGTATTCTTCGCAACAGGTTTATTGACTTGTAATATTTAAGGTGGAATATGTCAACGTCGGGTCCAGTCGGGTCTGTGTCTTCCCGGCGGGTTCGGGTCCAGATTTCAAGTAATATACGGGTCCGGGTCGGGTCCGGGTAGGCATTTCTCGGATCTACACGGGTCCGGGTCCAGCTTTTGAAATAATACACGGGTCCGGGTCGGTTCGGTGTAGTACATTACGGGTCTCTGTCGGGTTCGGGCAAGAATTTTTGGACCCGTGAAGACCTCTACTGTCTATGCAGGGTCAGAAAGCTCTTGGATTTCATTAAATATCTTTATTTGGGTTTTATGGTTTGTAACTACATGAGGGTGAATTTTTATTTTTGGGTGAAGTATCCCTTTAAGCCATGTATCCCAAAAGTGAAAATTCGACTGTGACCCATTATATCTCAAAACGAGCATTAATATTATGGTTTGGTTTCTACCATTTATTACAATTTTAATAATTTAATTATGCATTAATCTAGTGATTAGACTTAAATACAGCAAGACAATAAAAAAATAAAAAAATCTGTTCTGCAGATCAGTTAATGGCCACATGTAATATCAAAAATATGTATTGGTTGTAAAAAAACTAAAAAGTATTTATCAGTAAATGTCAGTCTCTAGTAAATGTCAATTTAGAGAGCTAGTTTGAAATTTAGTTTGTGTGTGAGAGGGAAAGATAATAGTAATGATTAAAGCTGGGCAGTTGTGCCTGAGATCTTTAGAAAACATGAGGAATTGCCTGGAAATTGGAACAAACAGCCAGAAGCACTTTACACTGGCGCGCACACAGCTAATCCATTCAACACGGCTACTGCAAGAGAGTGTGTGTATATGTGTGTGTGTGTGTCTGTGTGTGTGTGTGTGTGTGTGACTGTGATAAGAACTGCTGGTCACTTCTCACTCCCACTCATCTGAGAGCTTTTGCACATGTGTGACTTTGTCTGGAACAGAGAGAAAGAGAGAGATTTTACATGTACTTGTTCTACTAAATGAAATGCAACATGTCTCTGTGTGTGTGAGTGTGCATGCATGTTTGTGTGTGTGTGTGTGTGTTTGTGTGTCTGTGGGTGTTTTATTCTGTACAATTGTTTTTTATCTATCTATCTGTCTGTCGTTCTGTTGTTCTATGTATCATTCTATTATTCTACCATTCTATTTTATTGTTCTTTCTATCATTCTTTCTATTATGCCTTGTCTGTCTGTCTCTTTTGTTCTGTCATATTATCTATAGTTCTGTTGTTCTATCTGTCGATCTATTTACAATTCTGTTTATTCTATATACAACGCTTCAAAGTTGAAAGCTTGTTGAACTTTCTCAAAACTTTGTAACAACCGTAGTTTTTCTGGACAAACTATTCTTTTTAAGTTAAAACTTGGTTGAATTTCTTTTGACTTTCCTTTAAGTTAATTCTATTTTTTAAATTGAAATCTGAATTTGAAATTAAACTGAAATTCAAATGTTTATCTTGTTTTTACCTGTAGAATATTATACAACCCTGCTCTGCCAATGAATGAAACGAAGTCTCACCGACGTAAACTAAAGAATCTGTTCTTCTCAAAAATACATCACAGTTTGAACGTTAAATGTTTTGTTGAATGCCAGACTGACTTAATTATGTTTGTGCTGTATGTAGGTTTCTGTGTTTCTGAGTATTTTGAATCAAAATATTCTATTATTGGGCTACATAATTGGGTGGCTGTATTTGCAGGGTTTCATTTAATTCAGACGTAGATAAACTTTGTTCCAGGCTGTCAGTGAACCTCCATTTACATTCTGAATTTACATTTCGACTCGAACTTCAAAAGAAAACAGCAGTCGGCCTGTAAATATGGGCTCTCAAACGGCGAGGAATGAAAGTGCTTTGGAGGTGGCGACTGTTTATACAAATGAACACCAAGCTAAACGTTGATCACAAAGAAATGCTTGAAGGTCATTACTCCTGCCAAAGGCTGTGTCGCAAAGAACAAGCCGCAGGATGATTTTTTAATTTTGTTTGTTGAAGTGCCAAGCGCTAGTGTATGTTTGTTTAGCAAATGAATAGGCTAGAGGAGAGAAATTCCCTTTCAAAGCGGAGTCATGTCCTGACAAATAATGTGAATGTGGAGGCGCTCGTCACGTGTTCATAACAGCGTTCCGCTTAAACGAACGACCTCGTGGGTCCAGACAGAAGACATGCTGCCAGAGTGAAAGGTGTTTACATGAGCGGGTCAGCGGGACAGTGAAGGTGCTGGAGCCAATGTGTTTGGAAGTCAGTTTTTGGTCTGTTTAGTATATCTATCTATCTATCTAGCTGTCCATCCGTCCATATCTGCCGTTCATTCTGTTATTCTATAATTTGTTCTATTTTTCTATTGTTTTATCATTATATCAGTCATTCTATTGTTCATCCTGTTGTTCTATCTAGCTATCTATCATTCAGTCTACAGATGTAGAGATCCCAATTTGCCTGAATTCACCCCGTGTGTTTGTGCATACTTTTACAAATACATATACATGTATACATAGGTATTTTTACATTATATGCTGCGAGAGATGCTTATTTTCTGAGTGCCAATGTGTTCCAGTCTGATTCCACAGAGTGAGGCTGCATTACCCATGATCCCGCTGTGTGGCCATCTCCCCAGGGCATTCTGGTCTTGTTATGCTGGTGACACAGTGCAGGGGTTTTATTGACAACGCTACACACACACACACACACACACACACACACTGCACCATTCTGTTTCCACTGTGCACTCAATCTGGAGTTGACATCTTGATAGTGCTTTTTCCTTAGTATTCATTTCAAATGTGCACTAACTGACTTCATTTAACCAGTATTATATATAATTGTGCCTCTTCATCTCACATTAACATTATAAAGTTTGTGACTGGTCACTGGGCCTCGAAGAAATTAGCAATTAGCTTTGGGTTTTGGCCCAGAAAGAGGTTTTACTTCCGCACTCATTTTTGGAGGGAAAATCGGTGGAATTCTCTAGAGTCGTTTTAAATATGGTAAAAAAAAAAAAAAAACTGGGCTGAAAATAAATCATCAAATTTGTCAAATTAATAATAACCGCACCCGCAAGGGGTGGGGGATAGTGTGGGCATATAAATGACTTCTCATTGGAAACATCAGCTTTAGCTACAACGTTTAGTTAGGAAGCAGATTCGTTTGTTGTTGTAAGACACGTGTTGTATTGGACCTAATAATCAAGGCGGGTGTTCATATAGTCAAGATCCATTGAGAGACACAATGACCTGCTGTTTGTTGCTAATGTACATTGGGAAACAGCTAAACAATTCTGTTGTCATAGGAACAACAAAATATATTTCTATTTTAAGGAAATAAAGCGAATACATATTCATGGCCAGGTAAAGTGCTTATTAACGGTACATTTTCTCAATTCATCTGCCATTGGCAGGTGTAGCTAAATGCTAATTTTGTGCCGTGTGTGGGCCTGTGGTTATACGTCTGTGTGTTCATCCATATAGGACAGATGTTTGCGTGGGCTAGCGTGTATCCTGCAGAATAGACGGTGTAGGTGTTTGCTTGTATTCAGTGTGAGATGTGTGTGTGTGTGTGTGAATGTCAGCTCTCCGTGTGTGATGGATCTGTGTGTGTGTTGGCGAGTGTGCAGTAGAGAGATTAGCATAGCGCTCGTCTCAGCGCACTCCTCTGCGCAAAGTGGATAATGGTTTGGGGAAATGCCTTTTGTTGTTTTATTCCTTGCGTTCTCCTCTCGTCTTTCGAGGCAGCGGTGTTGAGTAAGCCTCCGTGTGTGTTAATAGGTCCATATGTGTCTGCTGCCACTGAATGACAGGTTACCCTCTGTGCCAACTTAAACGTCCACACACATACTGAGATAGAGTCATATCAAACTAGACCAAGGAAAGACATGAGGGAATGTGATATGTTAGTCTTTTTTTTTTTTTTATTAAAAAGCAAAAAAGTTAATGCATTTAATCAACAACCCCCCCCCCCCCCCGACCTATGAACATAAACTTAATTATTTTTTTACATTTATATTTTACATGTATATGTGCACAGTTTTTGCAAATAATAAACACATAATAAATAATATTTATTTAGTCAATTATTCATTAATTATTTAAGCATGTATCTACATGTCCACAGTAAGCCTAGTTACAAATTTGGGGCAATTAATCTTAATTCCCCCCCCCCCCCCCTGTAATTATTGATTTACATGGTTAATTTAATTAATTTGATTAAAAAATTATAAAAAAAAAAAAAAGTGTAGTTACAAATTTGGGGGATTTATTTTTCCAGTAATTATTGTTATATGTGATTACTTTCATTTACTAATTATTATTAACAGTAAAAAGTTATGAAATTAAATCTTGCCCCTTATAATTTACATTATTATTTAGTAATCTGTGTTAGTAGTCTGTGGTAAGTAAAATTATTATTATTTTTCTTTTAGGATTTTTTATTTTTCACATTTTTTTTTTATTTTCATGTTTTCTGTAATCATACAATGGTAATTCCATGTTTTTTGGGCATGCACCACATAATACTAAGATTTACAATTACTTTTGATTACTGTGTAAATGGCATTGTACTGCATGTGAATATGGCAATCATTAGGTATCATGGTATATATCAGAGTACCATGTGGTTTATGTTCTCTCTCCTTATAAGGATTGGAAAACGAGCACACGTTCCAGTTTTCCTGGAGAAGGAACTTTGGATTTATGAATGTTTATGTGTTTGTGCAAATGCGAGTATGTTTATTTCTCATTCGCGTTTTACGGTTGTAGATTTGCATTTGTCTGAAATTAATTTTCCACATTTAATATCAGATGGGCACACGACCAGGACTCTCCGCCAGAGTATCACATCATCTTAAACTACACACTCAGAAACACACACGTTAAGAGCTCTACCTGGACCTGGCAAATATCTGCAGGCGTTTTTCTGCTAAGTTCCACTCCAGATGTGCCCATGTAATTACCACCTCAATAACAGCTGTGTGTGGGTGTACTTGCAAGTGTGTGTGCAAGTGAGTTTGATTACTTGCTCAGGTTGAAACAGGAAAATGAATTCCTGGCGCTACTGTTACGCCAATTCAGCATTGTGGAAAGGGCCTTTCAGAGACTATTTATATGTGCTTTGTGTGTGTGTTTTCCCTCATTTTCAGAATGAGCATATGTGGACATTTAGGAAGTGGAGATTGCTCTAGGGCTGCACGGCTTCGCAGTTTAATAAACGACGATTATGTGCATCCATTTCTGTATGATCTATATGTATCATATTACTTATGTGCGTTTCCATATTTTAGCGAATGAAAGTGTGAAATATCACAGCATCATCACATTGCTCAGTTAACACAATATGCCTCAGTCTGCATGAATATGTCTAGTTGTTTGAGCAGATGCAAAGCCTATAGATTCTCAGTGATGTCATGAGTTTATGGCAGATACCTGTACTATTGATTTTAATGAAGAAAACACTGATGTAAAATGAAAAATAGGTTCTTATAATTTACCCTATGCATCTCTGGGAACATTATCAGTCATATTTGCATGGGAACAATCATCTCATTGTAAGCATCATTGGAAATTGGGCTTTCAATCAATGTATTTTTGCCCCAGATTCGCTCAGTTGATTGGCTGATGGGCAGGACTTTACTGAGGGTGACCAAAAACTGATATAGTGATGTACATGATAAACACACGGCCGGCTGTTAGTTCAATTTTAATTTAATTTAGCCTTTATAATCTTATTTTTGTTGTAAGCATTTGTGAATATTAAAAATTAGTGTTTTTTTAATGGGTATGTATATATATTTAAATATATATTTTAATCATATATATATATATATATATATATATATATATATATATATATATATATATATATATATATAGATTTTAAAAAGTAGAATTGTTCAACAACTTAAAGTAATGCAAATGAAAAAGTTGCTCACTGTTGCTTATGATTTAACGATCATTTCGTATTGCAATGCACTAGTACTTTGAAGATTGGGAAGCTTAGCTGCTTTAAAAGTGACACATTGCATACTCAAATGATACACATGCATACGCTTTTTGCTATTTGATTACCCACATACAGTATGTGCTTCCTCATGTAGGTGAAGAGCAATTTTAAAAGCAGCTGCTGCCTGTCCAAAGAAACCAGAATCCCAAGAGCATAATGCAGTGTGATCAATCCGCTGATATAACCCTGTGTGTGTGTGTGTGTGCTGTTTTCCTTCTTGGCATCAAAGAGAGAGCATTGATTTCCCGTCATGTATTATTCACAAAAATGCAAATCAGCTAAAACCAAAAAGAACCACCCCAAAGCTTTTTTTAATTAAATATGCAAGAATCCCTAGGCGCAATTACCATGGAAACCACGATTACGTCACAATCTCCAGTAGAGTAAAGTTATGGTTTTCACTATGCCCTTTATATAGGTTTCTACATTATTATGCATTTTTTATATGCACTAATATTAAAATCTCGAGCCTGGTTTGCTCCACCCCCAGCGGGCGTTGCATATGATCGGGCAACTTGTCAGCCTTGGGAATCAATTGATCCATTTTTAATGAGCCGAACTGGGCAAGAGGGCACAGAATTCTTCTCTCTGCCTTGAGGGGTGAGAAAGTAAAACGGGTAAGCTCGTTGTATGGTGAAAACATTTGGATGTTTGTGTGCCGCATCGAACCACCACCATACGGGTAGTTACATAAATTCAGCTACCACAGACCTCCCAAGAGGCCAGTGTGATGCTGTAGACCTGAATTTCACCTCATATCAGTGTATATCTGCAGAGCGCAATATTCTCTCAAACTACACGAGAGATGGAGATTACTGAGAAGAATCTATTGACTTACTCTATGTACACACATACAGCATGTTATTTCTTATTTCATACAGCCCTGAATAAGATAATTTACTTAAAAGATGTTCACATATAGTCCAAAAGGACAAAAGAATACCTGAATTTAAAAAATAACCCATTCAGTCATGCTTTATTCTTAATGCTGTTGTTATATAGATGATGCACAAAGTTTTTTTGTTGTTGTTTTTTTAATTATGGTTATTCATGAGTCTCTTGTTTGTCCCCAACAGTTAAACTGCTCACTGTTCTTCAGAAAATCCCTCCAGGTCCTGCAAATTATTTGGTTTTCCAGCATTATAAAATATTATATGTTCACAGATAGTACAGAAGGAACCACAATGCATTAAAAGCCGATGGGGCTGAAAACTTCTAATTCTGTTTAAATATAATTTTTTTTTTCATTTAGTACTTCTCTTCAGAACGTACAAAATATACTCACATTGTTTCCCAGAAGACAAAATAAGTACAGTTTAGCCTGATTTTCAAATTCAAAAGTTTTCACCCCCGCCTCTTAATGCATTGTGTTTCCTTCTTGATCATTGATGAACATTTGAACCTTTTTCAGTACTTGCATATATACACACTTACATAAGAATATATTGTATGCCTATAAATTCTTAAGTATATATAAAAACATATTAACTAAAATAAACCACAGCATCTGTTGTCGCTAAACGCACCTCAGAGATCTATACAGCTGTACATAGGGTCTCATAATCACACATAACTGCCTTTTGATTGTAAATAACCCCTCTTATTTGCTGAAATGTATTTAAAACTGCTTTCATATACAAATTTAGGCAGGTTACACTACTCCGTCAGCATTTGGTAGGTCAACGCCAACAGTGTCTTTTCCATCAGATGTATGAGCGATGCTGTTTACTTGTTTGTAAGCAGAATGTTTTAGTCGGTTCCCTAGAGCACGTTGTTAGAAGTTTGTAAATTTGCAGCTAGGGGAAAGGTGACTCTAAAACGCATTCAGTTAGCTTTCATGTCTCGCAAATTTCAGTCTAGCTCAGAAAAAGTTTTTTTAAAGCCACGTATCTGGTTGATTTCGATGATTTCAGACAGTGAGAATTACATGCTGTGATGTGGTGTCAGACACATTTACTTAGCTATCTAATATTAGCATCATCACTTAGCATCATAAGCGCTATTAGCATGGGGGATGTGTGTTTGTAGGCTTCAGAGAAGTGAATTACTGAGAGTTAGGCTACTGTGCTTTCGCTTCCTCTATCTGTTCATCGTTATCTCCTCAAGAGTCAAAAAGCAACTTATCAGTGCAGATCAGGTCTTCTGACAGTCTGTTTTTGGGTTGGAGGGCGCAAGCAATCTGTGTGAAGAGCTCCTGTGGGATTGAATGTGGCTTATGGACTGTATTTATGTAGATGTATGTGTGTTTGTATCGTGATTGTGTTTGTGTAATTGAGAGTAACTGAAGATGGCCGAAGAGTGTTGTGTTTGTGGTAAAAGCAGTGTGTGTGTGTGTGTGTGTATATGTTTACGTATTAGCATTTGAATGGTCTCGGGGTCATTGAGATGCAGTTGCTATGACAGCCAGATGCTTAACATGACTGGTCACTGGAGTCTGAGCCGCTGGAGAGTGTGTGAGCAGCGTGTGTGTGTGTTTTGTTTCACTGGTCTGATGTATGCTGATGATATATGCAACTGTCAATAAGTCACTTATATAATTTCCCCAAAATATCACCCTTAGGTGTTTATTATTTTTTGTGCATGGTTTGTTTGTTTATTAATGTTTTATGTATCTTTTAGACTTTCAGACTAAATTTTTGCTATTTCAACCTAGTATTTTATTTATTTTGTCTTATTTTTATTGCATATTTCAGACAATACTCTTTGCATGAGAGAGAGGATGGAAATCAATGGAGAGAGAGTTATGAAGCGTTGTTAAATGTTTAATAATCATTATTATTGTGCTCTGGAGCTCATATTTCCTGCATGGGGACTATGAGTGGGTGTCTGATTACAGCACAGTGCCTGAAGTGTGTTTATGTGTGTGTGTTTGAGTGTCAGGATGGCTGAGATAAGTGTGTGTCATGATTTAAGATGCCTCTGCCATTTCAGACTGTCGCCACTAAAGGTTTATAGCTAATTAGGTTAGAGAGCACTTGATCTGTCAGGTGTGTGTGTGTGTGTGTGTGTGTGTGTGTGCTCATGCTCTTGCTCTTTTGTAGATTGGATTGGTTTTCTGTGTTCGCCTGACATTCGACATTCTCACATCAGACTACATGAGACAGTCTGCCACCTCGTGCACACACACACACACACACACACACACACCTCTACTCGTTAGGACGTTCCTTTGACATTTCAGAAGTGTGGCTTTCACATTAAAGCAGAAGACTAAGAAAGAAGTACCAAATGGTACTGAACATATTTTAAGGCTTTTACCATAGTAATACTATGGTATTATGCAAGAACATAATTTGATTTATAGAAGATGCTCAGTCATACATGTGTGACAGTTTGATTCCCAAATAAATGACTCTTATGAATCGATTTGTTTTACTGAACAAACAACATACAGCACAGCCAGTGTAGTTCGAATCCCGAATGAATCAGTTTAATGAACAAGTTATTTTTAGTGAATCAAACACATACAGCAGTGCAACCCTGACTAATGACTCGTATTAATTGTTTCTACTTAGTGAATGAACAACACTGCTCAACCAGTGTTGTCTGATTCCCAAACGAATGTCTCTAATGATTCTGTTTATTTTAGCGAACCTTTATAGATGTTAACTGAATCATTAGGAGCAATCAAAACTTGACTCATAATCATGATGTAAACAGGCATACTATGGTATACAACAATGGTAATCATTCAGTATCATATTGTATCAAAGTATATTAAAGTACAAAGGTACTGCATTCAAATTTTACGTATTTGCATTAAAGGAACCATTGTGATTTTAGTATCATTGATGTACTACTATTTTATACTATTTCATATGTTTGTTTTAAAGTTTTTCATTTTGTTATTTTTTTAATGTCTATAGTTTTAAGTTTTAGTTTTTAATTTTAGTTAATTTATTACTTTAATAAAAAAACATATATATATATATATATATATATATATATATATATATATATATATATATATATATATATATATATATATATATATATATATATAATTTCATTGCCTATTTATTAATTGTTTATTTATTTTAAGTAATGTTTTTTTTTATTGTTCTAGTTAATGATAACCCTGAACTATATAGACCAATATACAGAGTGAAGTCTTGATTTTGGCAACCCATCAACCATTCTGCATCGAAAAACATCATTTAGATTAGCACTTCATCTGAAAATATAAAAGTCTCATTAAATCTAGTAAAATCTAGCAACACAAACGTGGCCAAGCAGAACCGAATGTCTCAGGTCTCAGTACTTGTGTTTGTTGAATAAAGCTCATAATTTATGTTTCTAAATTTACATCAGTAATAACACAGAACCCGAAGTAGCTTCAGGCTGGAATGCTGCTGTCCGCGAGCCCGACCGCGACACACACACACACACACACCACACACACACACACACACACACGCAGCGGTGTATATAATGTCTTATTTTGCTCCAGAGGGAGTTCTGATACCTCTCTTTTTTCTTTATCTTTCTCTTCTCTCACTATATCAAACCTGATCATATTTCTCCTCCACCCCCTCATCCTTCATTTTTCCTTCCTTACACACACACACACACACACACACACACACTATTTCAGTTCCTTATGGTGTGGCTTCTTTTCATTTGCCTGCAAGGTGTCAACGGTTCCACGACTCCATAAATAAAAGATTCATCACTCAAAAGCCAACAGAGCAACAGTCTCTCGCTGATTCTTTTCCACACACTTTTTGTTACCTAGCACTCACAAATATTACACACAGAGTAACACAATCTCTATAGACTGACCCCGGGTATGTGTTTGCACACACGTTGAAGAGTTTGACATTGACTCGCCGCAGCTGCTGCTGTGTAAGAGCAGTAATAGTCAGGTCTGCTGCTCTCGTTTATTTTTACAGCGCCGTCCGTTCCCTCGTTCAGCTCTTTGTCGGTTCTCACACAGTCTTCTACTGTTCTCCTCTGTTCTGGCGCTCTGCCCTCGCAGACAGGAACTCAACCGTCACACTTCTAATGTTCTTTAAACCAACGCTTTTTACACTTCCACTGTGTGCATTATTTAAAGAAACAGTTGTATTTTAAAACCTTCAACGGCTGGTTTTCAATGGGTTTTTTACTGCCAAAGAGCACAGCTTTTATTGGACTATGAGTGGAATAAATATTCTTGTTTAGTCAAGATGAAAAAGCCATTTGACTTCTGGCATGTGATGCATTCAGAATAAAACATGATATTTAATGAGAAAAAGAAATGAAAGTAAATATAAAATTAATAAACCAATACATCAAATATTGATTGGATTGTGAAAGTGGTTTTTGTGTGACAGATGATTGGAAATGAAGGTTTTAAAAATAAGAACGTAAAAGGCATCGGAAATTTTGCTTTTGGGGCAAAGACGAAAAAGGGCTTTAGCATAAAAACGCTAAGTGTAGTACTGCTTTAAAATGTTGTTGCCCCCCATCCCCCTAAAAAAAAAAAAAAAAAAAAAAAAAAAACATTTTCTGTGTAACTTAATTCCAAATTTATTTGTGTTTTTTCTGTGCAAAAAATAAATATCATACACTTTCCCCTGTTTTACAGAAGATACCCACTAAAATGTCATTCAGTGTAGCAGTCTTGTCAGGCATATTTACAACAAAAAACTATTTATTACATATTCAATTATTAATTTACTTTCACCCCAAATATTAATTAGTTGTAATTTAACATTTTTTTCAATTTTCCACTAAACCTAGGTTTTGTCCATTATTATTTGCTCCCTTATTCATTTATATATTTTAAAATGTACATGTCAGAATAAGCATTTGAAACCTTAAAAGTAGACGCTTTACTTATATTTAATGTGCTTTCTATGGACATAAAAACTTTTGTAAATTTCTTCTGATGTGGACATCTTAACATCTTTGACCCTTTTACTTCATTGATGAGTCATATTACAATTATGGTTGGCTTATTTTTTATATTCAAAATCAGCATGACTTTTATTCTTTATTGTAGCGTATATCTTAATGAAACTGCTTCATCATCAAAAGAACCTGTCCTCCAACAAATACGTTTGTATAGGTCGTTTGTCCAAATCCCTGAAATACGACCAATCAGAGCGTATAGTACAATTGCGCACCTATCGGCAAAAGGTCGTTTTCATATTAATGTTTTGTACTCTTTTATTTGCCCCTCTGGTTTGCTTTTGTGTAGCTCAGTTAGTAGATTATTGCGTTATACCTTGATTTGTAATCATACTATCATGGGTTCGATCCCAGGGAACGAACGTGCACGAAAATGTATATGATCAATAAATCATAATTTAGCATGATTTCTGTGAGGGTTAGGTTTAGGGGTGGGGTTAGGTGTGGTCATTCGAACAAATAAGCCACCTACAGTAGTAAAATATGTAGGAAACACTGTGAGATCGGTGTAAAACACCCACACATTGCATATTAAATGAATGTGCGTTTTGATTGGTAATGACGTTATACGTCAAATCATGACGACAGACGCAACGCGATACTGTCATTATTTTTAACATAACTTTAAAGGTAAATATAGGTCGTAATAAATTGCTTGCACAAACAACCTATATTGTCGTTTTTTGTCGGAGGACAGGCTCCATCAAAAACATAATCAAAACTCATGTTATAACCTGTTCCAATAAATTATCCAGGCAGTTCATAATCAGAAGTCAAAGTCCTTGCATTGAGTTAAAGCTATAGCCAACTTCATAGCTCAAGCAGTAATAACCACTTAATAACCAAATCATGTTGTTAGTAATCATATTAATATGATATGCTGATAAATTATTTCCGTTAACTCTATTTAATTGCATGCTTTAATGCTTGCTGAGAAAAGCCCCTAAATGAAGGTTCACACAGATTATCTTTAAACGTGATGTTCACACAAAAATGAAAATTCTGTTCTCATTTTCTCACTCTCAGGTTGTTCCAGAGTTTCTTCTTCTGTTAAGCACAAAAAGATTATATTTTGAAGAATGTTGGTAACTGAACAGTTGACGGTAGCCTTTGACTTCTTTATATAGTATGGGGAAAAAATACTGTGAAAGTCAATGGTTTTAACTGTGATCAGAGTAGGGTCCTATCTATTCCTAACGCTCCTAATATTCTGTTAAAGTAATGCTTGTGTGCTGTACGATGACCGTCTCGATCAGCTTTGTTACCACCCGCATGTCGTCTTTTAGGACTCCGTCCAAATGAACAGAGCCAAACCGGATCCAGTCTGAGATTTCACTTTTGGAAAAGCTCCAGGAGTTATCAGAAAACAGTTGCGGTATCCAATTTGTGCCGGGTTTTGGGACCCCAGAAGTGTGTAAAATACAGAAAACCCTCTCAGTTCCGTTCTGCTGAAGTTATCATTCAATGTGAAGCGGCTGGATGGTCCAGGCCACAAACAAATCTCTGTTGGTACCCTTCCTTTAATCTGATCTGATGCGCTTTTTTTGTGTGGATTGTCACACCACCCACTTAGTTTAAAGAAAATCCCTGGTCATGGCCTGTCCCGAGACTTGTCCCAAGTGTTCTTGGATCAATGTTGGTGTGGTGCGGCTGAATTGGACTTTGTGTTACCCTCCGTTTCTGTAGTCTCCTGATTTGAACGCATCCATGATTCTATCCAAGTGCATCCTAAATCTCTACATCTTAGTTATTTATGTTGGACTAGTTGAAGTTGACTTCCTTAACATGAAATATTGAAATGTGGTCTTGAAATGATATAGGTTATTTTACTTTTCTTTTTTTTTTTTTTTGAATAGGCTTGGCTGCTACCCAAAATTTGCATGGTTTAATTTACTCACAAATCAGTAGATCTCCCAAAAACATATCCGAGTCACATTTCACATGAAATCATATGTTGACTAAAGATAATTTTTAACAATTAAGTTTTTTTTTTTCTAATATTGCAATACTATATTTTTTATATAATTTATAATATTTAAATACCATTTTTTATATTATTATTTTATTGATGTTGTTAGAGTAACAATATGTGTAGTTTGTGTGTGCATTTGTGTGTCTGTTTTTTATTTTTATATATATATATATATATATATATATATAATTTATATAATGTATATAATAAAAATCATTTACACATTTACAATGTATAACATAATATATAAAACTCATATTAATCATTATATATTATATTATATATATTATATTATATTATATTATATTATATTATATTATATTATATTATATTATATTATGTATGTTATGTTATGTTATATTATATTATAATTTGTTTCCTCGACTTGTTTTCTGAGATTTACCTGAACAAAATTTGATATATTAACCATTACAATTACCTTTTCCTACCTCGTAAATTGAACTGCAGTCAGAATCTATTTTACCACACAACTCTGTCATGAGGAAAAATCGCCTGTGGTTCGTATCTTTTTATAGAGGTTATCAGTTCTAACATCATTGGATGTTTCAGAGGTTTGACACAAACAGGTTCACTTTTATTTATTCATTAATAAACTTAATTGGCTGCTAGAAACAAACCCCCAGGAGGGCGTTCTTCCTAGATGAACTGAATGGCCTTATCTTGTTGTCTAATTTCATGTTAATGAATCATATTAGACCTGGTTTTTTCCTGCACCATGTACTTGAATGATTCAGATAATATATGTATCCGCACCTCATTACTCTGCTATATGAATATAAAAGGCTTTCTGTGCAAGTATCAGACTGTGATCAATCTGAACTGTATTTAATAGAGCTTTAAAAGATGCTGGGGAATTCATAACTCACAGGTGTGTGTGTGTGTGTGTGCTTCCGCAGAAACGCAGGATAAGTGAGTGTTTTTGTATGGAAGAGAGTGAATTTAATCTCTCAGATAAAGTAGACCTTAAACTGACCTGCAGGTGGGAAATAGCCTTTGTCCTTCAGACATGCTTTCGTAAAATAGCCCGGTTCTGTCTTTGATTGGAGTTTGTCCTTGGAAGTCGCAGAGTGTGTCTGTGTGTGAGACCTGGAGCACTGGCGTCGACTTTGTGTGTTGATAAATTTCTCAGGGCTTTTAGAAGTGCAGTCACACGCTTTCTGCTCAAACCCAGAAATACGCAACAAATCTAAGCTACCTTGGAATGTTTGCCAGAAAAGGACATCCATGGCATCGTTCGACCAACTTTAACATTTATTCTAGTCGTTTTTACTCTACTCAAGTGAAATATAGTCTGGAGCTGTCAGCACCCCGATCTATCCAAATATGTGGGTTCAAAACCACACTTGGCTTATATAAAAACCTCATCCTGACATAAAGGATGAAAGAATTTAGGCAGTCTGTGGAGGTTTCCCGAATTTGCTGGTTGAACTTATACAGCGTGACCGATCCGGGTCCATTAAAACCTCCTGAAAAAGAAAGACATGAAAGGGTGGGCTAATTTAAACAGCATTAGGTTGTCATCAACTTGCTACAGCACAAGTTAACCAATCATCAGCTGTGAATCTATCAGGCTTTAGCCAACTGTCAGTACAATGGACTTGTCTGGTTGGCCAAACATCTGCCAAAAATCTGCTGAATGCTGGCCATTCATTAGCTACAGATTTTGATGTTTGTTTCAATGGACATTGAAACAAAATGTGGTGTTTTGCGCCATTTTAGGGTTCAGAAATCCTGTGATTAACTCTCAATCAGAAAAAGTCATTCAGATTTATGAACTGCTTCAACGGAACCATTTAAAAGTTTGGACTCAAAACAATGATTTGAGTTGTTAGTCTTTGACGAATCTACTAAACTCTGGCCAACCGTTAACTAATACATATGTTTTGTCTATTTGTCAATAGTCTTGGGAAACTGACTTTTTATGTTTTTTAAATATAAAGATTCATTTAAAACATTTGACTCAAATCATTGATTCCTTTGTAAATCGTTCTACTGACCATTCATTAGCCACCGATCTATTGACCGCCGGTGCAAAAGGCCCCAAACAGAAATGCCCAAAAGTAATTACAATCAGCAAGAGGAGAAAATACAGTTTTCTGATTAAATGGAAGAACTTGAACTCAGCCTCCTCACACCTCATTAAATAAATTATTGTAAGTAGACCTGCATCCGAAGACAAAATGAATCTAATGTGCCTGTGCATAATGCATTTAATTCTTGTTTCCTCTTGAGAGAGAATGTGAGACGAGTCAATCAGTGTCTTACTGACCATCTCCATATCGTTCTGCCTGCTGGTGTGTGTAAATGTATTGTAATGTCTGGTCTATGTATAGACTGTCTGTCTCTGTCTCTGTGTGTGTGGTGTGGAGGTTAACAGGGTGTGTTCTGTTGAGGCTTGAGTTACATAGGCGACCTGCTTATAGTAAGTGATTTACCAGTCCTCCTCTTGACAGACAATGAGTGTGTGTGACATTTACAGATGTCTTTTGAAACGCTGCACACTTTTGAGTGCACTCTGCTCACTGATAACCCTTTAACCTGCAGACAAAGAGAGTGAGACTGAATGAGTACGTGTGGAGACAGAGGTATAACAAAAAGTAGAAAAGCATTGAAAAGAGTAACGAAAAACAGTCTCTCCATCTCATGGGGCGTTCATATATGTACAGCCGTTTTGCAGCGACAGAGCAAGTGGAAATCATTCGCTTTCAATGAGAGATTTCCAAGGACATAAGCGATGTGTGTAACGAGGGCGTTTAATAACGTTGATAACGTAATAAAGTTGACGTTTATGCAAATGAGCAGCGTTAAGAAGCGGCACCCCTGTTTTGGAATTTGTCTCTGCCAACATATAGCAAAAATGATTTGGATTAATCTGTTGGTAATCATTTTCATGCTAAGATTCATTATGCACTGCTGCGATATATATATATATATATATATATATATATTAATGCTTTCCATGCAATGTAAATTTTTACGCTCGTTTTTAAAATGGAAGAACATATATGCAGTATTATGATGTTTTGAATTTAATTAAAATTTAAAAAAAAATTTTTTATATATATATAAATATATAAATATTTATATATTTTATATATATAGTTTTAGTTAACATTTTAGTTTTTATGGAAACAGAAACTGCATTATAAAGCATTGTGAATGACATTGTGTCCATTCAAACAATTTAAAATTTTGTCATTATTTGTAATAAGTGTTTAGCTGTTTATATACTTAATCACTGGCTAAATGCCAATGTTATATTTGTTTTTGATCAATTTACATAGTGCATATACATGCATAGTTTATTCACTGATGAACCTAATACATTTTACCTTTTTATTTTAAGTCCTTTTTAAAAATTTCCATATACTTTTTGCATAAAATCAAAGTTTACAATGTTGCGATTCACCTCAGAGTTGGTTGGTGTGTTGCATGGCCTTTCTGAAATTCCTATGGAGAAAATAAAATGGAAAAATACTTAACCTATACATCTCATTTGGGATCAGTTTTTCAAAAGCTGATTAAAAGTGGGCAAAAATCCTCTGCCTCTGTGACCTCTCTCCTTTCTCATCTGTTTCTCTTCTTTCTTACCTGTTGTTAGATCCATACATGAAAAGTTCAATACCAGCTGGACTCTTTCTGTTAACACACACATGCACACACACATGCACACACACTCACTTTAATGGCTATTGCAGACTGTTGACTATAATAAGCTAAATGATTGAGATATTTTACTTTAGCCTCAGGTTATTTGGGTGTTCAGAGCAGACGTGACATAGATAGACCTCGAGCGTGCTTGTGTGTGTCATTTGTTTTTCAATGTAATTGATACTCTTTCTACAACTTACTACCGCAGCAGCCTTTCCATTATATGTAATGAACTTACCAGATTTCCTCACTGTGTGTGTGTGTGTGTGTGTGTGTGTGTTTGAGCTATATGCGATCACACATATGGAAACTTTCCAGATTGTGTGTATGTGTGTGTCTTGAGTTACCAAATGTCAAAAGTCTTCATAAATGTAGAGTTTTCTTTAAATGATGTATGATTTCAAAATGTTATTGCTGTTTAATCAAGACCGCCTGGAACTTTAATGCATCGCATGCTATCAGCCTTTTGACGAATGTGGATTTCCTTATAGTTTGAGGATAAGAACTGAAGTAAATCTGAGTAAAACTCCCTTTGGAGATATTCGAAGGCGCCTTCATTTGGAAAAAATATTAAACGATGAATAATATTTAAAAAAGTTTTCTTGTAGGTTTGGGATTTGTGGTTGGTTTGAGCTATGTCCTCATTTAGATGGCCAATTAAACGTGTTTGTGCGCGTATAAAACATCAGAGAGCTGGAGTGTATAAATGTATTTAGTCATGTCTATTCAAGACATTATATGAAGCGTTCGTGTGTGAGTGTGCTTTGACAAGCGTGTGAAATTTCAGTTGCTTGCAGCAGAAGTAACAAAGGGAGGATCAGATAGCAGGGAGAAGTAGAGATTGAACTAAAGAAAGAAAGAAAGCGAGGTGGAATTTGATCCGCTGGGGGCTGAGATTTCCCATGATGCACTGGGACGGGAAGCTTCTGTTCATAACGAGACGCCGTTATAATCAGACATTATAGATTCTGAGACTGAAAATGTCAATACAGCCTTATTTCGATTTGTATGATAGCGATATATAAGATATATAAGAACTCTCTTACCGTGGTAAAATCACGGTTTATTGCATTTATAAAAAAATATTCATCGAAGTGAGGTGTTTAAGTAACTGTAGCATATTACATTTTTTTTTTAAATTTGCAAAAAGTGCCATTCGGTATATCAGTATGTTTATCATTGTCTGTCTGTTGTTCTGTGTTTGTCTACCGTATCATTATATTTGTTGTTTTGTCTGTTTGTCTTTATATTTGTCATATCTGTCATTATGTCTCTCTAGTTATATCTGTTGTTGTATATGTTGTTATACAGTGACTCACTATAATTGTATGTGTGATTATCTATCCTTATACAGTATCTGTATCTTTCTGTCTGTCAGTATGTCTATTTATCGTATATGTCATTATTATCATTCTGTCTGATAGACTGCATGGCCTGAAAACATTCACACTTCAAGTTTTTAAAACTACATCAAAGTTTGTCTTGACAGGTTTCTTCATCTAGGTTTTTTTTCTCTCTATCTCTCTCTCTCTCTGCGGTGGTTAATGACAATTAAATAACTTCAATCCTTGATTGTGTTTTCTTCATCTACGGCACCTCAAATATTCAACACCTGCTGTATATTAAGTAGATTTTTGTAGGATTTTTACACTACATTAATGTTTTCTTTAAGAAAAAGAGTGAAATAATTTGACAGGAGGAAGTAAAGAGAGAGTAGAAAAACAGAACAGCTTGCAGTTATTAATTACCAAAATCACAGTCTGCGTTTTAACCTCATTATCACGCAGACACATTTTAGGCAATTTTCCAGACGCAAATCCTTGATTTCAGGCAGTGCTCCGAAAGGCAAATGCTAATGAAATGCATATAAGATGTAAATATTGCACACCAACACAGTGTGAAAGGTAAATTTGCTCGGGAATTTATGTGCAGGCCAACTTTGATCTCACAGCGTGAAGATTCTGAATAATAACAAGCTCCTAACGGAAAGTAGGCGTGGTTTGTTGCCGGGGTCTCTTAGGGGGCCAATCAAATCTCAACAGTGTTTTGTCAGCCAATAAGCAGAGACGTGAAAACAGCCAATGAGGCCTCTGGTGACCACAATCAAAAACACAAAAGGAGCATTCCTCCAGTGAGAGTTTGAGTGAGCTTATGCAGTCAAACACTCTTCTTCTCTCTCTCTCTCTCTCTCTTAAGCAGCTGAGATTTCTGTGATGATTATATTCTGTGTTATTTCTTTACAGCAGGGCAAAAAAAAACAAAAAAAAAAAAAAAACACTGCTGCTCTCTCTTTCTGGATCCCTCTTCTGTGTTTTTTCTGCTCTCATTCCCTTTTTCTTACTAATTTTCGGTCATCTCTTGCTCATTTTTTTCTTTCATTATCACGCTCTGATCCTTTCTGTTCTCTCATTTTCCCTCATCACACCATGTCTTCTCTCCTTTGCCAGCTCCCTTGTTCCCTGTCCTCTTCTCACTCTTTTCTTCAAACTATCGACTGTCCAATGCCACTGTCTCTGACAGTACAACACAATAAACTCAATACAAACCACATTATAACACAGTATACACAATAGAATGCAACCAAATAAAACTATAGCAGTGAGATTTTAGTGTTATTCAAATTATAATGTTTTGAATTGGCTTCTATTTTTGTGTTTTAAGTTAATATTTCAATGTCAGTGTTTTATTTCTTTTATTTTAATTTTTTCTTGGTCGTTTTATTGCATTTAGCTTGTTTTATTTCAGTTAGTAGCAAAGGCAATATTTATATTACTAATATTTCTAATATTTTTTTTTTCTATATTGTATTTCTGATTTATTTCAATTAATGAAAAATATTTTCTCTGTATTTTATCTACGCTTTATTTCAGTTACACAAAATAAATACTTTATAGAATGCACAATAGAATAAAAAACAAAGTATAATTTTCCATTTCATTTTAATGTTTAATTTTGCGATGTGCTTTTGTCACTATTTTTATATTATTTACATTATTACATTATTATTATATTATTTTTAAAACATTTAATATGATTTATTTCTATTTTTTATTTTTTTATAATTTATTTGTATTTATTTATTTTCGGTTTCAGTAAAAAAAAAAATGTTAGCTACAAATTAATTTTACTTTAGTTAGTTTTTATTTAGGTTTTTCATCTAGTATTTATATCTTATTTTATTTCAGTTTTTTTTTTTTCAGTTAATGAAAACCATTTTTAATTAGCAATAACAATACAGTGCAACAATAGAATGCAAAACAACAACAGAACACAATACGCATAATACTGAATGAATAACTCAACAGCACAACACAATAGAGATACATAATAGAATCCACAGTAGAATAGAAAACAGACTGACACAGTAATGCACAACACAACTGTCTCTGGTCACTCTGTTGGTGGGACAGCGAGGGACGGTTTGGATAAATCCTGGCAACTGTTCAGGATCTCCCTCTCTCCCATTCTCTGTTTTTTATATTATGCTCTTTTTTCTTCTCATCTTTGTCTTTTCACTCTGTTCTTCCATTACAGCAGAACTGACATGCTCTCTGGGGGTTCGGCATATGAGCTATCCTTCTTGTGTGTGTGTGTGTGTGTGTGATGAACTAACTCTCCTGACCGCCTCAGGATCACGTCTCTGAGGATTTCTGGTCAGAAGGAAGATCCTCTGTCAGGTCTCTGTCTCTCAATCGCCTCAACACTGTAAAGGAGAGAAGTAGGTCGTCTCACCTCAGGAGAAGTGAAGTGTGTTTACGTGCGAGTGTGTGATAGTGAACGTATTGTTATTCCAGCAGCATGCTGAGGTTTTTGTGTAAGTGAAAGCCGCAGTAGTGTGTAAGGACTTGCTGTCTCCTGGAGAGGAAAGATGTACAGACGTGTAAGACCGATATTTGTGGTGTCAGTTTGTGTGTGTGTGTGTGTGTGGAGGTCTTTGTGACTGAATCTCAGATTTCCGATTACAACAACACAGAGATGTTATCAAATCCAACAGAACCTCACTGTTCACAACACTTCACAGTCCACAAAACAACAAAGCTCAGATTAACTCAACATAGGCCTTTGACAATTATTACATAATCAATAAATATTTTGTTTTGTTTAATTTTGTTTTATATTTTTATTTTACTTTTATTGTTATTTTATAGCTTATATTTATATTTTATCATGTATTTCTTAATTTGTTGTGTTCATTTTATATTTTATTCCATTTTTGTTTTTAGTAATGCTTGTATTATTTTTATTTTATAGTTTGTTTTATATTTTATGTAGTGTTTTATTTATCTTCATCTTAACATTCTTTCATATCTTATTTTATAATTGTATTTTTCTTTTGTTTTATTTGTTTTATTAACCTTTTTGTGTAAAAGAAAATGTATATTTTTATTTTTATTTTTTATTTTATTTTATTTTATTTTATTCACTGTGAATGGACAGTAGCCCCTAGCTATATACAAAACAATACAAACAACCACAATGTGAACGATTCAATAATAAAAGTGTTCTTCGACTCAATGAACACTTTTAAAGACAAACACAGCGCTGGTGTTAACATCACTGTTTGTGCGTCCTACAGTAACTCAACACTAACAATGATACAGCACCGGCTGCACTTCACATTTTCAATCCATAACGACTCCCAGAGTGCATCTATGTCTGCATTATGATGTTTCCGAGCAACAGAGCTTGAAAACGGTTTCATTTCATTAGTAGCCTTGCAACTTTTTCATCCACAGCTCGATCCGAAATCTTGACGGCTCACATTACGTTTCCATATTTGCTAGCTTCTTAAAACTTTATTCTACATATCCTCCTACTCCTCATTAATAAATACTAGTTATACCAGGAATCATGTTTCTGTGAAGTGCAGATTTGCTGTCTAAAATCTTTTTTCACTGGGGTGTGTTTGAGGGCGTTTTGATTTAAAACAGGTTTTTTGCTTCAGTGACTGAATGGCTTGCTTTTAACATTATAGTGGCTGCATAGCCGTGAAGGCACAAAGTAAAATATTAAAGGATGGAGGGTGCTTTACATGCTAAAGAAGACTAGCGTGTCTGTGACACATAACCGCTGGACTAGAACACAGAAATGTGGTGTCTGCATGCTTCGGCTTGATTGATGTTTAATATAACCTTGAGCATGAATACGCACCTTCATGTCAGCAGGGTTCAGTTCACACTGTTCCTATTATTCCTACAGAGATACAGACGACAGGGTCGATGTCGTTTTCGAAACTGTAACACAAAGGCGGACAGCATGAACCTTTTCTATCACTCTTTCGGTTTCATTTGAATACTTTGCTATCTTCTGTCTTGCTCTATTTGGGTCAGTATTTATAAAGCAAGTTGTTTTATTTTGATTGTAAAATTAGAACCTAAAGCTGAGACAAATATACTAGAGAGCAGAGCTTTGCCATATTTATCATCTATGATAATACATGTGCAAGCTGACATGAATATTAGACATGTCGAAATATTCACTTTATACAACAGTTCTAAAAACAAAAATGTTAATATTGAGTGAGTTACATTATTACAGACACAATATTGTCTCTTTATTTCTATTTTATCCACAATAGTCCCAAACAAAGCGGGAGCAGAACATTTGCTCACCTCAGGCCATGTTTACACTAGATCTGGAAACATGGCATTTGGGTTGAGAGAGGGGTACTATCAGAAACAAAAAGTGTTATAAGTGTATCTTTAGCTTGTCCTCATCTACACTAGGAAAACTGGTTTCAAAGTGCACGTTTTTGAAAACGCCACTGTTATTGTTTCTGTGTTAACACCCAAAACAGGAATATTTGAAAACGGTGATGTCATGCTTGTTCATAGTATCTGTTCGAACAAACATACACAACAATGGTGGAGTACATGGTACTGTTGTTGCTGCTCAAAAGTTTGCTAGTGCTTCGTCAGCAAAGTGTGGATTTTCTTCACCGATATTACAGCCTACAGCAGAGACGCAACATATACAACATATAATTGTCCCTTCCCTACAGGAAACTGCTTACTAACAAGGTGACAGCACCAACAATTGCCTGGCATTCGTAAGAATGTACATCTTTTTAAGTTACATAAAAACATTTTTTATGCATTTAGCAGACGCTTTTATCCAAAGCGACTTACATTGCATTCAGGCTAACAATTTTTCCTAACATGTGTTCCCTGGGATACGAACCCCCAACCTTGCGCTTGCTAACGCAATGGTCTACCACTTGAGCTACGGGAAAACGTTTCAAAATGTTTTTGTGTATAAGTAAAACTTTTAAAAAAATGGAAGGGCAAAACTTTTCCGTTTTTAAATACATCGTTGTCTGCTAAACCTAGCCTTAGTTTGAAAACTCCAGAGTAAACAGACCAAAACAGATACTTTTGAAAATGAATGGCATGGCTTCCCACATTCTCTCTGCATATCCTTGACACCAGTGTAAACAATAACATCATGCCCACTGTTGTACCCATAGATATCTAGGCTATGGGTAGATTCCCCATTCGATTGTTTCGAGCGTCTGCCATCTGAATATTAGGGATCTACCTATATACACCTATTCATTCCTGAAAGAAAAAATTAAAAAAATCTGTTTTTGAAAAAAATCTAGTTAATAAATCAATGATCCATTCATGAAGAAAGCCACTTCTAAACGAATCAGCTGTTTTGAACAAATCATTTGAATGCATGATTTAATAAATCACTCAATTGAGACAGATACTTGCCACCACGCATTTTTAGCATCATATTTATTTATGCATGACAGGCCTGAACCAGCCAAGATACCAGAATAAAAACACAATTATTTATTGTTATTGAAAAAATATCAAGAACTAATTTAGTCAATATCGCACTCCCCTAATACTGAGGGAAAATCTTGGGAAAGTAAGTCCAAATAGGCTTTAAAAAAGTACTTTTCCTCAAGTTAGAAATGAAATGGTTAAAAGGGTTATTGTGAAAGAAAAACTTGGGCAGATTGTGAGTACGGACGGTAAGGATAATGTATTGTATGGCTCCTCTGTTATAAAAATCATGCATTCAGATGGCAGTTCATTCAAGCTGGAATGAGGGACGTAATTTTATTCATATAGATGACAATGTACATCCTGCAACTAACGGTTGTCGCTCTTCCCCTAATTGTTTTATACTAGATAGCAGGGCCTTTTTATGAGACTGCAAATTGGTCCAGTGATGTCCTAAGGAAAGCTAAATTGAAGAGAGACGTGGTGATTATGGAGGTTTTGTGTGGAAAATGTGTAAGGAGTCTCAGAGCAGACCGAAGAACACTTTTGAAGGTGGTTCAGTTCATTGTAGTTTCTAGTGTGAAGTATTGTCCTCAATGCAGTGTTGTAGTCGAGACCCATTCATGTGAATCAAGACCAATAGGGTCGAATCCAATTCAAGGATTCCACATGCTCCAAAGTCAAGACAAAAAATGTGGTCAAGACTTAAAAAAAATAAAATAAAAATGGACTTGGACTCAAGAACTGAGATCCAAGTCCAAGAGCATATTTTCATGGTTTTGGTCTCAGGAGCATGTCTCGCAACTCTCTTCTGGTCTCATTCATTTGGAGTCCAACACTGCCATAATGTTCTAACAAACGAAGATATAGACAGGAAAATCTGAAAAGTCATTATATACCATTGATATTTCTATTGTGACATTACATTTTTGCGCTCTTCTGCTCTACAGTATTTAATTGTTTAAATATAGCTTTTGTTTTGTCAGAAGGAAACTTGGTCGCAAGCCACTGCAATGCTCAATAGGTGAATGAATCATTCATTTAAATTGGTTCTTTGCAAATGAGTCATTCAAACCAAGTCACAATTCTTGAATGATTCAGTATCCTTATTAATTCGTTATTGATTCATTATGTTTCATTCTTCCTTATAATTCAGTCAAAGTGATTGTATTCTGCAGTTTCAATGGATTTCATTCATTCATTATTTTAGTCTTCATTCCTATGACAAATGCCATAATAAAATGTATATATCTTAATTGAAACATATTAAATATAATAATAATAAAAATAGTATTATCATGAAATATAATGCAGTGGACACTGCACATGCGATTGTAAAGGAACTGAAAAGATAATGTAATTTAATTCATAATTACTCGGTGAAAGGAGCACTTATTTAAAATAGTTTGGTGAATTTTTGCAGATGAAATATTTGCCCAGGCAGATTTCACAACTGGTTCAGAACTGAAGCAACATCTGCTTGGTTTGAAAGTGTCCCCTGTGATCTGTGTTTCATACAGTAAATTGCTACGTTTTCAGATGTTTTTGCCTACAAATTTCAGGATTTTTTAATACTGCAGGATAATTTATTGCCTTTTTAGCTAAATCTGTATTCAACATTGGCATATTTGAGAGTGTTTCTAAGTTTTTCTGATGTTTGATCTTTCTCTCTCACAAACACACACTGATACTGCACATACTGATGTTCAAGAAGAAGTGAGTGCACAGCATTTCACAAAATAAAACAGCACAGCTTAACTCATCCACTCCAGAACAACACACAATAACATTCTGGACATGACAAGAGAGAATCACACAACTTTTCTCTCTCGCATACTTGTTCTGCCTTTCTTTGTCTTATGCATAATACATACAAACTCCACTGATAGCTTTGAACTCACTGTCCTCTTCTACCGCTCATTTTTTCTCCTAGGGCTTTTGCTCTGCTTCTGCGGGTCGCATGACTGCATGAGGGACCACCAATTCACAAATGTCCCCTCAATACACACACTGCGCTTGTTAGTGCTGTCCGTTTAGCCGCAGCATATGTGAAGGAAGCGAGTGTGCGTGCGTGCATGTGTGTGTGTGTGTGTGTGTGTGTGTGTGTTCAGAGGTCGTTGGCTCAGACTGACAGGACACTTACGGAAACCAGTGCCAGAAGCAATAAAGATCCCGCTCTAATTAATGACACCAAAACAAGCACACACACACACATGTAGTCCATCAGAACTCTCTGTTATGGAAATGGCCATTCATTCTCCCTCACTTCCTTTATGCAACACTCAGAATATTGGATTAATTGTCACATACAGATGAAAAAACACACAAGCAGGAGCAGAAAAAAGACAAGGGAGGTCAAAAATACCAGTGCTTAGAAACAAAGTTAATGCTAATTTTTTTAAGTCTTTCTGCAGTGCTGTCTGACAGTAAAAGAAAATAGAAAAATGAAATACCTTCATTTGGTCCATTTTTGATTGCGTATCCTTATGTGAAAAATAAAGCTGATGTCTAATGAAGTGGTTGGGAGGAAGTAAAATCATCCAAATAAATGTCCAACTTGTGATTCCGTTTTTACTGAGACATGCATCGTATTCATAAAATATTCACTTGGTTTTGTGTAAAGCTCACTTGAATGTTCTAGATCATTAGACATGAGTTTATGGTGCCTTTCAGGCCTTTGTGAAACCAGTTTTGGTACCTTCATGCAGAAACGCTGTCTGTGAAGTCATTGACTGACTGGGACATTAAACAACAGACAAAGTTTTAGTAAGTAATAAACATTACAGTCATGTATTCTTAAACCCAATAGGTGGCTGTTTTGTTACCTGTTCAAAAACATATTGCAATATTGTTTAATTGTGATTGTGTTTCCCTTACAAAAATTAACCATAGGTTTACTATGCTAACCATAGTTTAACCGTGGGATTTGTAATAAAACTGTGGTCGTACAAATGCATCCCCCGACCAAAAATAAAACAAAACAAAACATGGTTACTACCCTTTTACTGTAGCAAAACCATGGATAATTATCATAAGGCTTGTTCTAGCTAGGCAAATGAGCCTTTATATACATTTGTTAATAATGTATATAATGTTAAACAAAACTAATACTTGTAAACCATCTGATAAATTTTTATATATATGTAATACGCGACAGCACTGCTTTGATTACGTTTGTAACTAGAATAGCAGGCTAAATGGCTAACAATATGCTAAGCTATTATGGTTAGCCTCTGAGCTTATAAAATGTAGCACATCTTAAAAAAAATTATTATACCTTATAGGCCTATTTATTTCTACCATTCAGTATATGTCACATATAATATAAAAGAACAACTAAACACTAATGCAAAGTTTTTTTATACAGTGTACAATTGTGTGATGGTTAGCTAAGTATGATGGTAATTCCCTTAAAAAATTAACCATGGTTTTGCAAACAATAAAACCAATAAAACATGGTTATTGTGGTTAAACCATAGTAACCACAAATTAACCATGGTCTTGCAACACTAACCATAGTTTAACCATGGTATTTGTAGTAAAACTGTAGTTATACAAATGTTAACCAAATCAGCCACAAAAAAAAACAAAAACATGTTTATTACACTTTTTCTATAATAAAACCACATATTTTTGTAAGGGTTGACTGAAGGTAATGTCTAATTGGTTGAAAGCTCTCCCCTCGGTCATAAAATTTGCATTAGATGCATTAGATATCAACGACTGAAATGTTGGTATTATGACAGCACTAATGCACATACAGACAATTAGAAGAAGTGCGTCAGTCCGGCTTTTCTTAAACATGAAACTGAAGTGAAAGGATCATGCCGTTGTCTATGGATATCAGAACATCTCACACACACTCTTGTCATTTAGAATTCTCTCTGTTATGGAAATGCGCTTTGTTCTACATCACTTCCTCTCTGTTTTTTGGAATATTGGATTGGTCGTCACGTTACGCACACGCATTCAGATGCAGTGGAGCGCTGCAGCTTTTCTTAAACGTGGAGCTGTCAGAGAATAGATTATAGTGCAGTGTTCAGATAACAAAATATCAGCAGATAAACATGCACACAAACACTTTCCATTAGAAAAGAAAACACAAAGCATGATTTTTCAGTGCAGTTTTTGTGAATGAGCCAAATGCAGGATCCCAAGTTCATTAATGTTTCCAAACTGCATTTTGCAAAGCGTGCGTGGCTCGTAGTTCATCTGTTTTGGTAAAGTTTGCGTGACTTGTGACTGGGAAATTTGTCATGTAGTTATTTTAGTGTGCAGTTTCTATTGACAGTGGCTTGTCATAATGGCTTTATGTATTGATAATGCTTTGTGCTTATGTAGATAATGGCTTTTTATTGATAATGTTTTGTGTTTTTGTAGTTAATTTGTGTGTGTGTGTGTGTGTGTGTGTGTGTGTGTATGTGTACCAATGCGGGAGTAAGTATGATCAATAGTGTGTACTAATAGAATAGTTGGCAATGTTTTGTGTTTATGTCCCATCTAGGACATTCTAAAAATGTTGGCTAACCTTACTTAAAGGTTGTCATTTTTTAAATATTGTTAATGGAAGGCATAATGATGTTATCTATGTTTGATTCAAGTTGCCACAAAGTTATGTGAAAGCATTTTAGTGCAGCATTGTTTGAAGGTCAATGAAGGATGAGTACTGCAACAAAAAGTTATTGTTAAGGGGTTTTTTTTTATAGTTATAATAATAATTGTTCAACAAATGATCAAAGTAACATTGATGTATTACCTTTTATTAAGCTGTACTTTATTCTACTACATATTCAACAGTTTGCTAAGTGCATGTTTTCATAAATGTTATACTAACAACATAAAAAAGCATTATATGGGACTGATCAAAGTTGTATTACTCCTAAAAGTCAATGTAATTAATAATGTATAAAGTAATATTGATGCCTTGCCTTATACTGTGTTTTAGTGACTAGATCTTCAACAGCGATACTTGCTAGGTTGCTAATACAAATATTGAGTAAACTTGTCCAGATAAGTTATGCTAACATTTATATAAATGCATAGTTAAAATTGCAATAGCCTCATTTGAAGTTGCTGTATAGTAGTCCATCTGGACATTTTAATATACCAATAACCAAGATGGAAAATTCAAATTCGATTTTTTTTAGCTAGGTAGTTTTGATAGTGTCTATGTGTTTATGCACTGCGGTGTTGGTGTTGGCCTCATGATATGCGTTTTTATTGTGTTGTGTAAAGTCTCTGGCCAGCTGAGCCGGAGATTTGGTCGGTCTAAACAAGGCTTTAGGGGAGACAAGACACTGTTTGCGTACTGAACCTTGACTGCTCCAAAATGCCTGCTGGTTTTAATCTGACAGACTGTCTGTCAGTGTATGTGGATACAAAGAGAGAGAACAAGAGTGTGACGGAGAGAGAAACCAAAAGAAATAGACCCAAATAAATAAAATAAGCTGATCTCTGCATTTTGAGTTTTTGTGTGTGTGTGTGTGCCTATTCCAATTTGTGTGACTTGAGTTGGTTAGTATGCAGTAGGATATCATTAAGTGGAAGGGGATGTGTGTATGTGTGTGCTGAGTCATGTGTGGGCTGACCACAGCAACTCTGTGTGTGTGTGTATTTTCTGTATGCATGAGTGTTTTTGTGTGGGCAAATGTTGGATATTGTGTATGTGCATGGTAAGGTCAGCAGGGCATTTTTGTGGACTGGAACACATCCTAACCATCCCGCAGGGCACACACAAAACAATCTGTGTCTAAAACTAGAGTTGATGTACCATACCAACACACACACACATCCAAAATGACTTACTTGAAAGCATGAACTCACAAACACTATAAATTGAGGACATACCTTAGACTGCTGTTGTTTTGTAAAAAAAAATTATAATTAACTTACCCTAAATGAAAACGTAAGTATTTTTAGAATTGAAATATATATATACACTTATATATACATTTTATTGGATTTATGATACTTTTTTCAGTTTAGGTCCCCAAAGGCTTTGCTGGATTCAGCTAACTTCTGGTGACAATTTTGTATCCCAAATATAGCTAAGTAAACCCACACTCACAGACTTCCTCTCCAGCAGCACTTTATCATAACCAGTAGATTGCTGAATCCACAACATTTTATCCTTTCTCTAGATCTTTTTTAAAACCATGTCATATAATGAGTGTGTGTGTGTGTGTCTTCGTTTTCACGGGTTGTATTTTTGATCTTTCGTTCTCTATAATTATTTTGTTCCTGACTTGCATTCTCCTGCTGTTTTTTTCTTGTGTGTAGAGTGTGTATGTGAGTGAATTTTCCTGAATTGCATCCTCCTGGTTTTTCTCTAGCATGTAATTGTGTGTCAATGTCCATTTTGAGACCTGGGTAGTGATGTCATTCGGCTTGCGGTTGCCTGGCTACCAGCCCTTCTTCAGAACATAACTTCCTTTGCTTGTGCTTGATCTTTTTGACTGATCCTTAGTGACCTATGAGCTTTAGATGTGAAAGGTCAGGTTGTGTACTGTCATGTCATCTGCTCTTCCTAACATCTTTCTCTGTTTTTTTTTCTCTCTCTCTCTCTGTCTCCAGGATGGGTTTGGTGATGGGATGGCAGTGAGCATGGCCCTTTGGGCAGGCATATGGGCCATTCTCCTACAATTGGCCCTCTTGCTGTTCTTCTCTCCACCTCCAGGCCACTGCCAAGGTGAAAGGTCCCACCTACAGTTTACTCAACCACTGTACCATGCATCAGTCTACGAGAACTCGGCCGCCCGCACCTATGCTGCCAGCCAGGTGCGCATGGGTATCCCTCTCCAACATCACTCATGGGAGGTAAGGTACCGCATCACCTCTGGGGACGAGGAAGGATTCTTCAAGGCTGAGGAGTACACTCTGGGTGATTTCTGCTTCCTGCGGATAAGAACAAAAGGGGGGAATGCTGCCATCTTGAACCGTGAAGTTCAGGACAACTACATGTTGACAGTGAAAGCTTCCATTAGGGGGGATACATCAGAGGCCTGGACTAAAGTTAGTGTGCAGGTATTGGATATGAATGACCTTCGACCCCTTTTCTCCCCTACCACATATTCAGTTACCATTGCGGAAAGCACACCCCTACGCACCAGCATAGCTCAGGTCACTGCCACGGATGCTGACATAGGATCAAATGGAGAGTTCTATTACTTTTTCAAGGAGCGGATGGAGCTGTTCACTGTGCACCCAACTAGCGGAGTTGTTTCTCTCAGTGGGAAGCTGGATGTTAACACTCAAAGTCGCTATGATCTTGAGATCCAAGCTGTAGACCGGGGAATGAAGCTCTATGGGAATAATGGAGTAAGCAGTACAGCTAAACTTTTTGTTCATGTAGAACGGATTAACGAGCATGTGCCCACTCTGAGTATCGTTACATTAGCACCTGTATGGACTGAGAAATCCCCAGTAGTAGCTGTGGTCACCGTAGAGGATCTTGATGAAGGGGCAAATGGAGAAATTGAAACAGTGAGCATTGTGGCTGGGGACCTTCTTGAACTCTTCAGCATCGAAAGGACAGATGTGCCAAGTGAAAAACTGGTGGATGAGGAAGTCACTCAGAAAGGATCAAACGAGTTTGTCCTTCGTGCAACAGAGCAGTTAGACTGGGACAGTTATCCATTTGGATTAAACCTCAGCTTGCAGGCTCGGGATCGTGGAACACCTCAGAAGTTTTCTGCTGTGCACACGGTGCACTTACGACTGTCACGACCAGCCCAGGTGGAAGTCGCATTTCAGAAGGACGAATACGAGGTCCTGTTGAGTGAAGTTGCCCCTCCTGGAACTGTTGTGGAGGCTGTGAAACTCCAGCCAGAGCCAGATGATGCTGAGTACATTCTGACTCCATCTGCTGATTCAGGGTTCTTCAGTATCAACACCATGACTGGCGTCATCAGCACGGCACGTTGGCTCACCCAACTCACACAGGAAGTATTTGAGCTAGAAGTCTTAGAAGTAGACAGTGACCTTAGGGTCAAGGTTAGAATCATTCTTGAGGATGCCAATGATAATGCACCATCATTTGCTCAGCAGTCTTATGAGGTATTTGTAAATGAAAGTGTTGCGGTAGGCACCACTGTTGTTGTGGTGACTGCTTCTGATGGTGACCATGGGGAAAACGGGTACATCACATATAGCATGGCTAGCTTGACACAATTACCTTTTAGTGTTCAGCAGTTCACCGGAGCAGTCACAACAACACAGGAGCTAGACTTTGAATCATCTGTAGAGAGATTTAGTTTTGTGATCCGTGCTTCTGACTGGGGTTCCCCTTATAGGCGTGAGAGTGAAGTCAATGTCACTGTGCACCTAGAGAATGTTAACGATAATAAACCCCTATTTGAGAAAGTGGCTTGTGTTGGTGTAATCTCTCGAGACCTTCCGGTAGGTGAGGTTATCGCCACAATGTCAGCTATAGACATTGATGAGCTAGAGCTAGTCAAATACAAGATCCTCTCAGGGAATGAGCAAGGGTACTTTGACTTAAATCCCGATTCTGGTGTCATGACTTTACATCACTCCCTAAACACTGCAACACCCAAAAACTCATTCAGTCTAAAAATTACTGCTACAGATGGGGAACACTTTTCCGATCCCATGTTTGTGAACATATCTGTAGTGCAAGGGAAGTCACCGCCCAAAAGCTTTAGTTGCACCGAAACCAGAGTAGCCCAACGTCTAGCTGAGAAACTTCTGAAGAAAGCCAAAGCTAGCAGTAAACCCAAAATGGAGGAGGGCTTTATAGACCTGTTCTCTGTGAACCGCCAAACGCCTCAATATGATAAATCCTTCCCAACTGACATTACTGTGCGTGAGGATGTACAAGTTGGCACGAGTGTGTTTCAGGTAAAAGCTTTCGATGGAGATACTGGGTTCAATGGATTACTCTTATACGCCATTGCTGATGGCAACACAGACAGTTGTTTTACTATTGGAATTCTGAATGGCGTAATAAGCATCTTCCTTCCTCTAGACCGTGAGAGGACAGATCGCTATCTTCTAAACATAACGCTGTATGATTTAGGCCAACCACAAAGATCATCCTGGAGGCTTCTAACGGTTTACATAGCAGATGCAAATGACAATGCACCTCAGTTTCTTCAAGATGGTGGCTACCAGGCCCGCATTCCCGAAAACACCCCTATTGGTACCGAAGTCATCCAGGTGGAAGCTACTGATAAAGATCAAGGTCTCAATGGCGAGATCCGGTATGCCCTACTCACCAGCACTTCACAGTTTGGCATCAACAGCTCCAGTGGGATTATATATGTTGCAGGTCAGCTGGACCGTGAGTTTGTTCCGTTCTTCATATTAAAAGTGGAAGCGCGAGATCGAGCAGAGCGAGTGGCTCAACAATTTTCAGTAACAACTCTTAAAATCTATCTCGAGGATGTTAATGATTGTCCACCAGCCTTTATCCCAAGTGTTGTCAGCGCCCGTGCACTAGAAGACCTCCCAGTGGGCACTGTCATTGCCTGGCTGGATACACAAGACCCTGACCTGGGACTTGGAGGGCAGGTGCGATACTCACTCGCTAACGACTACGATGGCCATTTTGAGGTCGACAAGATTAGTGGTGCCATTCGTCTCACCAAGGAGCTGGATTACGAAACTCAACAGATCTTCAACCTAACAGTTCGAGCGAAAGACAAAGGCCGACCGGTGTCTCTCCTGTCAGTTAGTTTTGTTGAACTGGAGGTGGTGGATGTTAATGAGAACCTGTACGCACCATATTTCTCGAACTTCGCCATGAACGGATCAGTAAAGGAAAGCGTTCGGATCGGGACTTCTGTGCTCCAGGTGTCTGCAAGGGATGATGACACAGGAAGAGATGGCGAGGTGCAGTACTCCATACGTGATGGCAGTGGTCTTGGGAGATTCACCATTGATGAAGAAACAGGTATGTGTTGATCATGTTTTTCATTTTGAATTTTTTTTAAAGCTCAGTGATGTCTTGTAAAGTGCATGAAATTTTGTTGAATATGTTGTGGCTTACTTGTACAGTTTTGTGCAGTCTTTCATTCATTGTGAGGTAAATAGCTAACATGGTACGTTAACAAATCTTCATTCTTTTCAGCTTATTGTGGTGTTTTAAGTAGTTTACTTTACATCCATACTCACTAGGTATTGAATACAGCTAATATGCTGTCGATAGTGACGGTAATACGGAAAGTGAAAAAATAAAACATAGTTCTATGCCACTCACAGTGGCTTCATGGGACACATAAATGAAGAGTGAATAGGCTTTATTGGTTTATCACCTCAGGCCAGTTAAACACTGCATTGGCCTACATTTTATTTAGGTCGAGTTTTGACAGTTGAGACTGAGGGGGAACGTTTGAAGTGCGATTTGAAATTTTGATAGTTATGGTTAATGTTTCATGCACTGCATTCATTTCACATGCACTGTTTTGATGGGATCATTTGTTTTTGTCCAGGACAAAGTTGTTACATGTGTGTGTCTGTGAATAATGATTTCTCTGTAAAGGAATATGTGTGTATGTGCCAGAAAGTGTGTGTGTGTGTGTGTGTGTTTGTGTGAGGTAGATTTATGTGTTAAGCCTCTTGTCGGGTGGACTGAATTACCACACAAAGCTCTTTTATTTACATTTATTGCAGTTGTCATGTCATTCTGTCTGACCCACACACTTAGCTTTAACCCTCAATTTTTTTCTGTTCCCCTTTTCTCTCACTCTGTCATTTTCTTGTTCATATTGACAGTGAGTTTTCTGTCAGTGGAACCGAAATATCTGGGTTTTTATTAGTGTTGCTTCTGAAGGCAAGCATCACTATTATTATTACTCATACTTAGGGCTAGGGATCAAATTCTTGACTGTAAGTGTTTAACTTTAGTATGTCATCTGTCAACCACATATCAACACGTTGAAAACCAATCAACCACATAGCAACATACTGGCATTAAACCACAATGCTATTTTTACAAAGGCAAACACCACTCACATTTTTTAAGTCCATACGACCAAGAAATCCACAAGGAAGATGAAGTATGTGTGAAAGTGTGTGTATGTGATATCCGTCAGCCTGTAAGGTGGCAGAGGTACAATAAACTGTGAAAAAGTAGTAGGGTATGTGGCATAAAAGAAGTGTTCCAGCTTTAAGCTGGTAGCTACGTTTTGGAAGCTTATTTCTAGTAGATCCAAGAAGGCAAGTGGGTTGATCATCCACCATGATCTAAAAGCCATTTGACCACCTTGAACTTGGTATGTTTCTGTTCCAAGATGGTCTACCGCCTAGCTCCAGCTTATGTCCAGCTGATTATATTGCATTCGCGGCAAACCCATCGCGCATTTTGCACCATTCGCGTCACCTGGCCTCAATTTACGTCTTTGTATTGACTTTGTATATAATCTACTTGCACAAATAATTTTATTTATGTTTGGTGTGAATACACCATTACAGTAACTTCGAACAACAGCCACTTGTCCGACGAATATAATCACACAGAAAATGGAGAGGTTACACAATGTTTAATTTGACATTCTTATGATTTAATTAATCTAACGGATTACATTACTAACTACAGCTTCCGTCATGTTATTTGTAATTAGCAATGGACTAAAATTTGTAAGTAATTTACCCAGCACTGGATAAGAGTGTACCAGCCGGATGAGATTGATGAGAATTGAAAATGCAGTGTAAATTGAGAGACTGAGGGGAAAATTAAAACGAGTCTGGATGAAAGACTTTGGGGTTCAGAGGCCAGAATGGTATGTGTGTGTGTGTGTGTGTGTGTGTGTGTGTGTTTGTATGTCTACTCACCCACAAGCTGCCTGAAAATGAATGACTCTCAGATCTCCCGTGGTCTTTCACCTCTCCTTGGAATGAGGGAATCATGAAAAGGGGAAGGGAAGCCATGAATATCTGTCTATTTCTTTTAAGATGGAAACGAGAGGGTTCACTGTGGCCTTTAAAGGGCATGAATCACACACACTGGCGCAGAACAGCCACCAACTACTTTTTAAACCCTGCTACAACTCACTTACAGCAACAAAGCAAAGTATCTCCAGCTCTGTACTTCAGTACTGCGCTACGAGTGGTTTAAAAATGTAGTTTTGTGAGATTTGTGTCCTGGCAGCAGGTGGATCAGTGTCTGTCAGGAGTCGACTTGAGTCTTTGAGGATATCACACCTGTCTTGGGTTATTTTTGTTAGCTGCAGATCTTTCAGGTGTCATTTTAGGTTGTGTTTCTGAGGTGTGAAGTATTTTTAGGGCAAAAATCAACTCATTTACAGTACTTTGCAGCACTGAACATTCCAACAATGGCTTACAAATTTATATTTTAGTTTTTTTCTTCAAGTTTTGAATATATTTTATATCTTTTTGTACATATATTTTCTTTATTAGTTTGTGCAGTCATATTTCATGCGACTTAATGAATGAAGCTGATCATCCCAATAAAAAAGTTTTCAGTGCTGAACAGCTTATGAGGCATGAGCTTAATTATTGTATTATTAGTAGTATTAAAAAAATATAATTATTAATTAATTAAATTCAATTATTAATATTGTGAAGTATATACACATACATCTATATATATATATATATATATATATATATATATATATATATATGTATATATGTATATATATGTATATATATATATATATATACACACACACACACACACACACACACACACTTCTGAGGTGTGAAATGTAATATTATTAATAATATTACAATAATTATTTTGCATTAAGTAATTACTATTGTGTTGCCTTGTAGTATTTTACAATCCTGACTTTAAGTATGCATATCTTCAATGGGACTGTCTGTCTGTTTGTTTTAACAATGAAAGAAGGATTTGAAATCTGTTTTTGAAACACTCCTTTTATTTCTCCAATTCTGTTTGGTGCTGCAGAAATTACACGCTGTAGGAGGCAAGACTTGATGGTTCTGCATTAAAAATTTACATTTAAAGGATTCCTGATAGCCTGTTTCTATGATTGCAACCATAAATGATCTGTGCATACTTCTTTGATTTTCTCTTAAACTTTTTTCCTTCACTCTTTCTCAATTTCATATAAACACACACATATAAGTACATGTTCCGTTTCTTTTGCACATTTGCACACAAATGGGCCAATCCCAGGGGTCAAAGGTCAGGGAACCAGTGTCAAAGGTTATGAGCATTTTTGTCACTCACCTGTCACTTTTCCAATGAACGAATCAATTCAAAATGCTTACATACAGATGTTGTTTGTATAGATTTGATGGAAAGAATTAGGATAAAAAAACTGACCCGAAGGCAGTTTGCATGTTGTACGCTGTAAGACATGATTGCATGTTTGGAAATGCACACACACACACTCAGTGCACACACATTTTGCAGTAGCACTAGCAAGTGAGGGAATTTATTGCCCTTGTTAGCTCTGTGCTGGCATGAGCCATAAATCACCCGGGGATGGAGCGCAACTCTACAGACGCAATTACAGCTTAAAGAGCATACGCGCACACACACAAATTGAAAGGAAACACTTCACACGTGTCTTTGTACATGCAATCACGACTTAGAAAGCAATTTTCCCCAACACACATAAAGAGACTCAGCTCGAAAACATAAGGCATGTGCCTACAAACAGAAACGTTATATCCAAAGGATTTTCCATGCACTTATGGCCGAGATGCTCTTTATGCATTCTCATTTCAGCTTGGAAGCCTCTATTGTTTGCACAGCACAAACAACGATTCAAGGCTGCTCAATTGTACACGGAGCATCAAAAATGTCAAACACAAAGTGTGAAGAAAAGCCCATGCTCATTACAGCCGCCGCTGAGCAGACGCTTTTCATCTGCAGGGACTTACAGTGCACTAATTGCACTGATGGTCCCTGCAGAGCATCCTGGGGTTAAGTGCTTTGTGCACCGCTGAAAGAACCCTGGTTTACGTTTAGACACCCGCATCCTTTACTGTTAGACTACTGATGCTGTACTTGAGTTCAGGTGTGTAATTAAGCGAATAGACTTGGTTATTTACAGCTTATAATCACATGAAAACAAAACAGACCCTGCTGAAACCACATTTCTCTTCCAGATGACATCATTGAGCCCTTTTGATGTTTTAGCTCCGCCCCTCCTGGCTCGTTTTAGTATGTAACAGTCATTTTATATGATCCAATACAATTTTGATGGATCTAACTGACTCTAATTAAAATAGTATTACATTTTAAATTAATTATTTTTAATTTTGCTGAGAAATAAGTCACATTGTTGAAGGAATAATTGATTGCAAGCGTTTTATGTTGGAACTGGAAGCTTTAGCCATTTTTACACATTCAGATTTCACTCTCAGATGTGTTGCATTATGAACGTATTAAATAGGGTTTATCCATTTCATGTTGATTTTAAAGGCCATGTAAGTTCACAGATTTCTCCAGAGTTTATTAGACACAACCTTATCCAGAACTGCACCCTGTAAATGTGCATGTCATCTCAGCTTTGTCAGAATTGGTCAAAATAGAACAACTGATGCTCTCGGCTTCCTGTTTTCCATTTATGGGGTGCCATGTGAGATCTAGTGCCTCAGAGTCTTCATATTGGCCATTCAAAGAATCTGTCCATGGCTCACAATCACATATTTAATGTTTTTTGTCACTTTACAGAGCCCAGGGCTCTCTCAGAGACAAGTGTGATATTTCAGGACAAATAATTCAGTCATATCTGACACAATTTTTTTCCCCCTGTGCCATTCCATAAAAAATGGTTTACAGCTACCAAAGTCTCCAGACTGTGGCGTCCTGTTGGTTTCAGAAAGTACACAGAAAGTGATTTATAATGGCACCCTCATTTTGTACAAAAAAGAAACACAAAAAAAACACAAACACAGGACTTGCTATGGAAGGTTGTTTTTCAGACAGTGCTAATGAATCACTTTTTAAATTACGTAAGCCAGATTTATATGAACCTAGAAATTTTAAGCTTAGATCAAGAGGCAGTGTTGTAAAATCTTATGAGTTAAATACCTAGACAGAAATGTTAAGCATTGTAGATGCGTCAAATATTTCATTTGAGTATTTAAATGCACTTATGGTGCTCAAAATCAGACGGATAATAAATATTGTGATGTATTCATTCATTCATTCACTCATAACCCTTATTGATATTTATTTAAATTGTAGTTGGTTATTTTAGTATTTAAAGTTAAAACAAATTGAGAAATTATGCCTTGGCAATTAACTGAAATAAATTAAATCTTATTTATTTATGGCAGCGGCACTTACTGGCACTTAGTGCAAATAGCAGTGGATTCTATTTAAGTGAAAATATCAGTATTCTTAGTTATATGCTTTTTACACTAAGTGCATTATAAAACAGTATGCATTAATAACGTATTGAGTGTAAATTAAAATTTAATGCAAATTATTAAATGGATGGCACCACTTTATCGTGACAATAATCCCTTCCTACACCTACCCTAACCCTACCCAATAATTTATTTTCAACTTTTTGATTATTTCCTTCCTTTCTGATGTGATGTGAGTTTTGAAAATAGTAGGAAAAAATGAATCCAGGTCGATCAAAAATAAAAATAAAAATGTGCTAGACAAATGACCAGCTAAACCACAGGAGCTGATGTTTGACAGCCGTCAATCACACACTGGTGGGCGGAGTTAGTGTAAATTGCCAACATGGACCATTTATTTATTGTTTGTTTTTTGTTAACATTAAGAAACCTGCTGGGAATAAGCAAAAATAAAAATGTTCATTCACCATAAATGTTTCACGAATGTTGTATAGTTCAACAGTTCACAAGGTTTTGAAACACAGCCAATCTCTTTATAGCAAACTAGCTCCGTATCCGCAGTCAAACTCTTGCAGTCAAGTTCATGTCACATCATATCCAATCAAACGCTGAAATGACACTGTCATCTACGTAAATGTCACACGGGCCATCTTCATACACCTGTCTCTGCTGGTTTCACTCTGATTTTCCCGTCCGTCTCTCGCAAAGGTTCAGTGTTTGGGTCGTGTAACCTGATGTGATTGGATGAAACCCTTCCTTGTGCCCCGTATAACCCTGCAAGGCTTTGGCTCCTAAATATAGGAGCGCAATAACAGGGGGAAGTGGATGAGCACACCGAAATGACAGACTCAATAAAGGCTTTGTCTGTGTTTTTGTCCTTTCATGTCTCCCTTTCTTTTCATTCTGTCTGTCTTTTCTTTTTCTGTCTCTATTGCAAAGTGTGCGTAGGAGTTTCTGAGATTTGTCTGCTGAAGTAGCACTGAACACAAGAGATGCGTCCTGCTTATGCAATGCATGCATTTGCGTGCTCTAAAAGCATAGTGCTTAAGTGCAAGTATGTTGAAGAGATGTCTGATAGTAGAAGGTGAAGTTGTCCATATGCATTATCTGAAAAACATCTCAGAGAGACCAGATTCACATGCATTTTTAATAATAAAAGTTTTTTTTTTTTAAGTTGTTTTGGCAGCCATTAGGATACCAGTGTTATTTTAGTCTTGATGATGTACTTTCATAGTTCGTATTATTCTTTATTTTTATACTTTCCATTTTCACTTTAGTTAAAATTCTAGTAATTTTTGTGTTTTTGAAATAAAAAATGTTTTCTATTATTATCATTTATTACATATATTATAATTTTTTTTTGAGTTACTGAGAGGAACACTGCAGGGAATTTACAAATGCAAAAATGTATTCACAATAAAAAGAAATACATATATAATTTCATAGTTCAAATGTTTTCAAAATTTGAGTTTTTTTTTTTCCAGAAATGACAAATTAAATCACTTATTCACTTTTAAAATGTATTTCAAAGTTGTAAATAACTAACTGAAAATATATCTTACTTTATTTCTGGTAACAATTATTCCAAGTAAAAAAAATAAAAAAAAGATGAATAAATTATTATTATTATTATTTTATATAGCTATAATTGATAAAATGTAAAAATAAAAGGCTAATTCACTGTTAAAAATTATTTCAATGTTCAAAAGTCTTCAAAGTTGTAAGTAACTAGCTGAAATAAAGTAAGATTTTTAGATTTTATTTTATTTCTATAAACGTACTCCACATAAAAAACATTTTTGTTTATTTGTTTAGATTTTTTGTTTGTTTATTTAATTATTTGAACAGTTTTAGTTTTAATTTTGGTTTTAGTAAAAATAATAAATAAAAAATGATCCGTAGTAATGTTGGGCATAAACTACAAGTAAAAATGCTTTGAAAATGTATTTTAAAGTTCAAATGTTTTCAGAGTTGTACATAAAACTTAAGATTATTGAAGTTCATTTTACAAGAAAATACATTACATGTTTAATTCAGTGTTACTTACCGATTATTAGCGAAATTTACCAGCAATTTATAGTAAGAATTTTTTTCCTAGTATTGAATGCACTTCTTGGAAATGTATGCATGATATCGCATACGCCTGGGAGTTTGCTTATTTATATGTAAGCATGTCTCATATTTCTCTTTTGTCAGTATAATGTAAAATGCAGTTATTATGTATGTATGAGTGTGCATGAATGCACCGGCTCTCTTGAGAATATGTCTTCCGGCCTGATGCCACTGTACAGAAATAGTGGGTCACTTCAGCTCCAAACCGTCGTGAAATCAACCAGAAAACAACTTGAGCATTTCCAGTAAAGCCTAATTCCAGTCTTTTGCTTCATTAAAAAACTAATCTAAAATATTCTGCTCAAGCTTTAAATGTGTGATGCTCCGTCCTAAATAAACCATCAACATTAGATCTAATCATCAAAGTTGATTATTAGAGTCAATGCTTCCCCTCTAATACAATACCGACTTCACCAGCTGCCCATGTTTCTTTCCTTTTTTCAATTTGTTCTCTATGGTAAGTGATTTTCTTCATATTACAGTGAATTCGAAACCTTTATGGAGTTCAGAAATAGCTGCCAGCCGTTCAGAGCACAGAAGATAGTGCTTCTCATTTGCTCGGAACCAATGACGTGTTGCAGCAGTCAGTGGTTTTCTTTGAACATTTTTCTTGTTCCACATCTTGGCCTTTTGTAAATCATTTGAAGTGGACATATCCACTTGAATATGAGAAAAACTGGAGTTTTGAGTTAATTGAGTGATATTTTAATGTGTAAAGCTAATGTAAACTTCCTTCACAGAACTCATTTGTAAAAACAAGTCATTCTGATGTTCCTGGTGTTAAATTAATATTACGCATTTCAAATATGTCAAGCCATATTTCAATAATTTGCATATTGTTTGTTGACTAGTGTTTAGCATTGAAATATTTGTGCTTTATTAGAAGACAAATTGGCAAAATGTGGATTGGTTAGTTAGCTTGAGCAACAAATTAGCATATCAGAATTATCATGTGACAGTGGAGACTTAAATGATGCTTAAAATTCAGCTTTGATCACAGAAATAAATTACATTTTTAAATATATATGAATAGAAAACCATTATTTTAAATTGTAATATTATTTCACAATTTCACTGTATTTTTAATCAAATAAATGCAACTTTGATGAGTTTTAATAAACAAAAAAATTACAGACTCCATCTTTTGAGTATATGTAAAAGACTATGTTTATTTCTGAAATATAGCTGTAATTGGCAGAAAAGCGTAAATAAACCATAGATAAAAGACTAAAAAAGTGTATTAGACCTTTTAAGCATCTAAGAGGTTGTCAGTTTGACTTGACTTTGAGTCTGGAGTTGTGAGTTTCTATCAAACTGTAGGCTGTTATGTAATTGTGATATTGTGTAATTGCGTTCTGTGGTTTAGAGTTTCACAGGCATCTGTGGTTGGTGCGTTGTGTTGGGCGGCACTGACTTGTGCGGTTTTCTCCAGAGCTGTGTTGTGAGGTTGTGTTTGGGAGATAGTAAAGTCTGCTCCCTGTCATCACTTTCTTAACACCCTACTTTAAAACCACAGGGATATTTTGATGTGACTGAATCTGTGAATTTCCTTTTCTGTCACACACACACACACACACACACATGGACAGACACAAGCTGCTCAGACAGTGAATGTGCCTCCTACGCATGTATTTCGCTTACACAAGTGTCTAACACACAATGACTGATAACACTTTCTATACACACACATACACTATACACATCCTGCTAAAGTGTTAATTGGCTTTATCTTAATTTGATTCATGTTGTGTGTTTTTGATGGAAAGACGATTATGATAGTTTTTGGGATCTGTTATCCGTACTTCATTCAGGTTGCTAGGTTACAGCATGGAAAACGTTCCCGAATGAAGTACGATGTCCCACTAAACGCACATGCAGTATCACAACACCCTGTTTCTAATCACTACAAATGTCATTTGTAATTACAGCGAGGAGATTACAAAAGTGTTGGGTTTGTTCTTTCCTGTATGGGTCCAATGAAAATTTAGTTTAGTACATGCATCTGACCAAAAAATAAGATTCTGTCAACAATTTGCACTTCCATTCGCAATTTTGGAATATTATTAAAATAATTGTTTTCTATTTAAATATATTTTCCAATGGAATTAATTTCTGTGATTCAAAGCTGAGTTTTCGGCATCATTACTCCAGTCTTCAGTGTCACATGATGAAACAGTTGTGATGCTTAATATTTTTAGGGCTGCCCTCAACTAAAGACTTTTCTGATCGACTAGTAGTTGTTCATTTTAAGCTTTTGTCAACTAATCGCACATTTATTAATCATTATAAAGAGTCTTTAATTTCCTACATAGCCTATGAGCATTCAAGTACATGCATAAAGCTTGCCACATCGCACCACAGAAGTAATGATTATGAATGTGTCAGGAAGAAAACAGTATCTGTATTTTCCTATCTGTAAGGCAAGTATACACAGAGTTTGAGTTTCGCTCTGAAGTTCACTGAGACCGAGACCGCAGAAAGCGCATCCTGTTTGCTTTCATTATTTTACAAAAGCGCAATGTTTTGTTGTGAGTGCAGTGCACACAAAGAAACTTAGAGTCTTTACAGATTCGAAAGATGTATTACTCTTATCTGCATGACCAAAAATGTCAGCATATTTTAGGAGTATGTGAGCGCACCAGCGCCTCCATTTGTCACGCAGTGAGCGCTACTGTTCAGCTTCAACATCAGATTGAGCAGCCATGTAAAATTGCTATTACTTCCATATTTCAGATGATACTCCGTATTTGAGGTTGATGAATGATAGGAAAGCATTTGGATGTCCTGCTTGATGTACTGTATTACCATAGGCTGGCCGTTAATGATGGGGACTTGGCCTGTCAAGCTCCAAAAATAACGAAAGCTCTAAAAAAGTAGTACATATGACTCATGCAATACATTACATATCTTCTGTACACATAACTGTACACTTCTGTAGCTTTGTATGAGCAACAAACAGCAGTTTAAAACATGAATTGAGAAGAATCTTCATGTCAGACTTCAAATTATGCCTCTTGATGTATCTTGTTTACACAAATGTAAATAAAGCGTGAGACCTAAAGGAAATTTTTTTGTGAATAACGTCCATTATAGTCTGTTCCTCACACAAAGCATGAAATATAATGTAGAAGTCATATGAACTACTTAATGGAGCTTTTTTTTTTTGTGGAGTTGTCAGCTCCAGTCCCCATCCACTCATCCACTTACCACGGTTCTCGGTACCAATTTCTGTACCAAAGCAAAACACAAAAATATGCTAATTAAAAAAATAACTTTTTAGCACTAACAATAAAACCAATGCCATTCTTTATACTTAATTACAGTTGTGTTTAAAGTTTTTCTACAAGTTATATAATTATGAAAAACAGTAAACAAGTTTCACCCAAATTTTATTTGTCTTTTAATTTATGAAATTTAAACACATTTTATTTTTGGTAAATAAATTTATTTTATTTTTGCTATTAAAATTAAAACATGGAAGAAATATTGTGATTTATTTCTTTATAAAATATAATGTTTTATAAATTTTTTAAACAGTAGTAGCAGTATCACATACATTTTACTAAATAATAGTAATATTTCTAGCACAATGCCTTTATGTAAAAATTAACTTTTAGACCTAATGAATGCATATTTGTCATTTTAACTGAACTTAAGACTGTTGGTGATGCTTAAGATATTTTTGGTCATTGAGGGTTTCTGTAAAAAAAGGAGAAGACAACAAAGAATAGTTTACATATAGCGTGTCGATTCAGCGTGGTAAGACTCTCGCTCTCTCTCTCTTTGTATGTGTGAGAAACAGTGCTATCAGTAAAGCGACGGTGAGTCGTGCGGCTTTACAAAGAGTTTACAGAACATCAAATACAGGAGTGCTTTGCGTCCATTGAGATGAACTGAAAAGTACAGATCGCTTGATGGAGAGAGAACTCTGAAGGTCAGATGCTGAAATTAATGCAAGCGTCACACGCTTCAGTCTATGTAGTAAACAAACCCGCACGTCTCTGCCATTCATTAAGTCACAAAAAGACGGGCAGGACACAGATTCATATTTCAATGTAAGTTTCATTTTCATGACTGGATTTTGAGATTCCGTCCTCGTTTTCTGCCTCGCGGAAATCATAGCGCTGAACCAGGTTTAAACGGGACCTCGGTACTACCGGTACTTAAAGAAACCTGGTACCATCACATTTAAAAATTTTTAGTACCGACTTCGTACCGAAGTACCGGGTCTTTTGACAACACTATTTTTGGGTGAAATGTTAGAATTTATATTTTTAGGTGTTCTGTCCCTTTAAGAGACAATTTCAAAACTAATGTACGACTATAACTGTGCAAGGAAGCAGAGCTTTGACATACACACAACACATTTGCAATGCAATAGAACTCATCTTGAAAGCACCATGATCAGTTATTAAACCAAAGATTAGTCAAAGATCAAAGATTGGAAGTGAGATTACATAAACACACAGAAAACTCTCACATTTCCTCTCATCCTAAACACGGGACTCTTTCACTCCCTCCTTCAGTGAGACTAATTTGAGGCTTATTTGTATTCTGTTCTTGAAGAATCTATATGAGCCTGCATATTTAATGAGCCAACTATCTCACTTACACTCCCTGAGTTACAGTAAGAGGATGCTGGAAGAGGCAGGATGTAGATAATTGAGCTCTCATTAATAATTGATCACAGAGATTATGCCAATGAACAGCATTACTAACACACATATTTGCACACACACACACACGTGCACGCTTCATGCCATTCGGATGGCACTCTTTCATTGACTCGTATCATTCTTATCTAGGTCAGGCAGCGGGAACACAACAACTGACGAAAAGCAAAATAATCTTCCCATTTCCACTCGTTTATTTGCGCTCACTTTCTCTCTCTCTGCCTTTCCTATCTGCTCGCTCAGCTCTGGCAGAAATATCAGCTTCCAGCCGGGACTGTGTGTGTGACTGCTTAGCTGTAGAATAAGGACAAAATTGTACACAAAAGTAAGATAAATTTGACACAACCTCCCATTTGGAAAGCAAATAATAGTGATTAAATTAATATATTAAAATGCATTTGATTATTAGAATGTTTTATTTTAATGTTAATTAAAATATGTTTTATTAAAATACAGAAATAAATCTTGTAGGGTTTGAGTTTTGGTTGTGTACAATAATTAGATAGATGTCTAAAGAATGTCCCCTTTTTACAATAATATAATATTACAATTAATTATTATTTTAATGTTAACTAAACGTCTCATGTAAATGTCTCAATGTAAGTTTTCTGAATAAATTAAACCTAACAAATCATGTCTATGGAATCTTCCCTTTTAGAAGAATATAAAATCAAAATGTGTTATATTTGAATATTTTATTATTGTTTTAATAAAAATATAAAAAGCTCTTTTTAGGGTAGGGTTTACATTTTGGTTTGTCTGTAATAATTATAATTCGCTTTATATAAAACAATATATGTCTATGGAATATCAATAATATAATATTAAAATGCATTCTGTTATTAGAATGTTTTATTATTTTTTTAATAAAATATTTTTTTTATTAAAATTATTTTTTTTTGTCTACAGTTATTATAATTAGCTTTATAAAAACTGTAAATGTCCCCTTTTTAAGAATATAATATTAAAATGTATTATATTATTAATTTTTAATTATATTATGTTAATTAAATATTTTTTTATTAAAAATATATGTATACTATATAGAGAGAGAGAGAGAGAGACTCTTAGTCTTTCTTTATTTTAACAATTGTCACATTACCAAGAAATAAATATTTATATAATAACAATACATACACCAAAAAAAAAAAACATACAGAGAGAGAGAGAGAGAGAGAGAGAGCAGGCTTTGAGTTTTGATACATCTATAGTAATTACATTTAGATTTATAAAAATGTGAGATGTCTATGCCATTGTCCCATTTCATAACAATGTAATATTAAAATGTATTATAATATTAGAATGTATTATTATTTTAATGTTAATTACAATAATCACAGTATAGTTTGCATTTTGGAGCAAATATAGTTCGGCTTAAAAAGAAAATTAAACAATAAATGAATTTGGACTTTTAAATAATATAACATTGAAAGGTATTATATTATTATAATGCCAATATTAATAAAATTAATACTAATTCATAGTAATTATAATTATATTTGTACAAAACCATATATATATCCCCTTTTAGAAGAATGTGAATATGTGTGTGCGTTCGTGTGGGTGCGTGTGCTTGCGTGTGCTTGTGTGTGTGTGTGTGTGTGTGTGTGTGTGTGTGTGTGTCTGTGGTTGAGTGAGCTGCTCTGGTTGGTGGTAATGGTGTAAGATGACTCTGGTTTGTCAGGGCTGGTCCAATCTGTGTTTCTGATTGGCTAAAGTGAGTTTATATTACCTCCGAGAATAGAATACACTCTCTTCTCTGTCTCTCTTTCTCTCTGTGCCTCTTTTTTTCGTTGTCTACTCTCATTGTGAGGTTCCTTGGGCAGTTCTGCTGGTGTTCCGAATATATTACGTGTGCTTTCACTCTAGCACAATGAACTAAAGGATTTTATGAATCCTACAGGCTAACAGACTGAATTATTGATGTCACACACACACACACACACACAGTCGCACACAAAAGCTCAGGCTGTTTTTCAATACAGAGAGAAACCTGATCTGATCCCTTTGCCTGATTCAAGTCTGATTCTAGTTCCTTTTCAGAAAATTTACCATGGTAACATGGTTTCAGTCAAAACACAGAAGCAAAGTCTCGCTTTTTGTAGCAAATCTGTGCCTGAGATGAGCTGCTTTTTAATTTTTTTAATGTTCGGACTATGGACATAATTTCATTTTTAGTCCCTGAGACTTAAGACCTCAGTTTAGGGTTACATGGAGCGATTAAAAATGTCGGGCTGTTGCTGGGGTCAGAGGTTCAGGTCTTATTTTGTCTGGGTTGTGTTTTCTTCTGCTCTGTTTCTGTTACGTGACTTATGGAAGTGACCTCCTTATTGATCTAATTTTACCACAACCTGTGTGCTGCTGTGTTATCACAGAAAAACAGAAGCTTTTAAAGGTGACTCACCACCAGCGTCACCACAGAACAGATAAATAATGAGGTTTCCAGAACACTCACCATTGGCCAGCCAAACAGGAAGCCCCGCCCTAAACTCAAGCCATTGGCTGAGACATTAGCTATGTTTCCAACCAAAGATTCGAGTTGAATAAAGCACCATTTCCATCCAAGGAGTCAAAAAAAACAACATCGTCACAGCCTGGTAAACTGTGGCACTAAATATCCCTTAAGAATATAGGAGAAGCCACTGAATATAATCATTTTCATTTACAATAAATTACTCAGAGCGAGCAGACAAAACACAATAAACGTGCTCTCGGAGATGGATGACAGCTGTTTGGGAATGCAGATGTGTAAGAAATTTGCTCAGGCTTTTCATATATATAGATGCTGTTAGTGAGATTGGTCCACTGCTAGTCAAGTTATCCCATTTCGTCACAAAGTCACATGACTTTTTCGATGTGCATGTAGGAATTTATTCCCTCATAGTTTATGCACATTCTTTCTTATCGGATGAAAAAGTTTATCCGACTCAAATGTGCGCATACGTTTTTCATGCATGTTTTAGAATTTATGCATATCTTGGCGTTTTCATCTAGCATTTTTTCTTGCGACATTCCAAAATGCACATTAAGTTAAAAATAGGATGATGGAAACACAGCTATTGTTTCTGTGTTAGGATCAAACAAACAGCAATGTTTTAATAGAGCCACAAATATTTCAAGAAAATTACCTGAAAATTGTTTGCTTAGTACACCAATCTTAGATACAAGACAGTATTTAACATTAAAACAATTCCCCTAAGTTTTAATGATTTTGTTTAGTAATTTATTTTTTGTAAAAGCAATTATTGCTAAGGTAAAGTGTGTAATTTCTGCACCACTAGCATCAGTAAACAGACCTCGTCTAATAATGACTTTCTACATACTTAAGCAGGAAGCCACGCCCAAAAAACATGCTATTGGCTGAGCCATAGTTTCTGTTATACTCAAAACAGCAATGTTTTTGATAGTACCAAACACTTTTCAAGGATAAACTGCTCATTTAGATTATAAATCTGAGATATGTGACCAGATTTCAACAATATAACAATTTGCACAGCTCAGTTTTAATGTTTCTGCTCTGTAATTGCTTTTTTTGATGGCAATTACTGCTATCAGAGTTAATATGAGTTCGTCAGTCTCAGTGTAACTAAATGATCGATTCTGAAATTCAAATGTTCAGCTTGTGATGTTTTGGTGTTTTTATCCATTTTATTCTGCAGGTGTCATCTACACTGCAGATCTGTTGGACCGAGAGACGCAGGACTCCTATTGGCTGACAGTGTACGCTACTGATCTGGGAGTGGTCCCGCAGTCAGCAGCACTACAAGTGTACATACAGGTAAAGTAGTGTGCATCCTATCTGAGATAGATAGATAGATAGATAGATAGATAGATAGATAGATAGATAGATAGATAGATAGATAGATAGATAGATAGATAGATAGATAGATAGATAGATAGATAGATAGATAGATAGATAGATGTGTGGTAAATCTGTGTGTTTGAACAGGTTGAGGATGTTAACGATAACGCCCCCCTCACATCTGAGCCGATGTATCATGCCACCATTCCGGAAAATTCCCCAAAGGACCAGTCCGTCATTCAGGTCCAGGCGCAGGACCCTGACGCCACGGCAGCCGAGCCCCGCCTGTCATTCCGTATCTCCAGCGGCAACCCGCAGAACTTCTTCAGCATCAACCCGCGCACCGGTCAGTGTCCTGTCAATCAAACTCCTTCTGTGTGATAGACAGAATAAATTACTGTCAGTTTTAATAAGTTGAGTTTGTATGCGTGTCTCTTAAAAAGTACCATGGTACAGTGATGATATCATATGGTCCATCTCTCCGTCATTCTATCCAGCCTTCATTATCTCCAACTTCCAACCGTCATTCTGTCCATCTTCCACCTATCTGTCCATCCATCCGTCTATCTTTTTATCATCCATCTATTCTATCCATCCATCCATCTATCTATGATTTTATAGTCCATCAGTCTACCCATCTATTGTTCTATCATCCATCTATCTATTTATTAGGGGTGGCACTGTTCAACTTTTTCACGATTCGGTTTGTTTCAATGTTTTAGAGTCACGGTTTTCGGAATGGTTCAGTATGTGCTATGTTTATGGAGAAACTATATTAAAAAAAAAATAAATAAAAATAAATCTATCTAACTACGAGCAACAGCACAAATAAATACAATATCTCTCTATCTCTCTATCTATCTATCTATCTATCTATCTATCTATCTATCTATCTATCTATCTATCTATCATTTACATATGAAAAAAAGTGAAAAAGTGAAGTGAAGTGACATTCAGCCAAGTATGGTGACCCATACTCAGAATTTGTGCTCTGCATTTAACCCATCCGTAATGCACACACACAGAGCAGTGAACACACACACACACACACTGTGAGCACACACCCGGAGCAGTGGGCAGCCATTTATGCTGCGGCACCCGGGGAGCAGTTGGGGGTTCGATGCCTTGCTCAAGGGCACCTAAGTCGTGGTATTGAAGGTGGAGAGAGAACTGTACATGCACTCCCCCCACCCACAATTCCGTCCGGCCCGAGACTAGAACCTACAACCCTTTGATTGGGAGTTCAACCCTCTAACCATTAGGCCACGACTTCCCATATACTGTGATTTACCATGGTACCTTTTTTTAAAAAAACACACACAAAAATAAAAAACATGGTAATATCTTTTGGTCTATTTTTGTCTTTTTATGGGCATTTTAGTCTTTGGTGTAGATCAAGCTAATTATTCCTACCTGTGCATTAATTAATTCTGCTCATTTAGTATTTAAATTCACTCATTTACATATCAGCATCTGAGTGTGTGAGTTCTTGAGGTCTGTTGCTGTTCTCCGCATTATGACATCATCGTTTGAGCCTACTGTGAATCCTGACTGCTGATTGGCTGGTGTTATGGATTTGCCTTTGATTGACAGATTAAGAGCCACATGGCCCCTCCCTCCAGCCTCACGCCCCATAGTGCATGTCAGCAGGAAGCACCGATCCTAATTAAAAACTTTGTAAAGGTCACAAAAGGTCAAGCTGTCAGAAAGACAGAAGGCAACAGCAAACAGGAAGCAGACAGAGAGAAAGATCAGAAAGTGTTGGGAGGTGTGATGCCATGAATTTGTTTTCATAAAAGGTATTTCCTGAAGAACTCAACACATACATTTTCTGCAGACTTCTGTGTGTGTGTGTGTGTGTGTGTGTGGCAGAAGTTTGATCTTGTTACAGATCTATCTGTCTGTCTGTCTGTCTGTCTGCTGTCTGCCTGTCTGTCTGCTGTCTGCTGTCTGTCTGTCTGTCTGTCTGTCTGTCTGTCTGCTGTCTGCTGTCTGTCTGCTGTCTGTCTGTCTGCTGTCTGCCTGTCTGTCTGCTGTCTGTCTGTCTGTCTGTCTGTCTGTCTGTCTGCCTGTCTGACTGTCTGTCTGCTGTCTGTCTGCTGTCTGTCTGTCTGTCTGTCTGTCTGCTGTCTGTCTGTCTGTCTGTCTGTCTGCTGTCTGTCTGTCTGCTGTCTGTCTGTCTGTCTGTCTGTCTGCTGTCTGTCTGTCTGTCTGTCTGCCTGTCTGTCTGCCTGTCTGCTGTCTGTCTTCTGTCTGTCTGTCTGCTGTCTGTCTGTCTGCTGTCTGTCTGTCTGTCTGTCTGCTGTCTGTCTGTCTGTCTGTCTGCTGTCTGTCTGTCTGTCTGTCTGTCTGTCTGTCGTCTGTCTGTCTGTCTGTCTATCTATTATCCTCTCTCTTTTGCAGAGGTGTGAACTGTTTGATTTCAGTCTTGTATTTGTTTGTTCTAGTGAAAGTTGTCTAAATGTTAATCAAACGGTTGCAGGCCTGGCCTCTGCTCTCATCTGTCAGCATCATGAGAAAGGCCTCTCAGCCTCGTCCTGTTTAAATGTATGTGTGTAACAGAGACGATTACACCTCACCATCTCGCCGGCACACACACCCCAGCTCTGTGTGTTGGGCTTTTATTGGGAAACTTGTTTGTCTGTTTATGTATATAGATTACATGAATTATTGATGCCAAGTCAAATATACCCAGTGCACAGAGAGAGATGAAATGACCGCTCTCAGGAAACCTCATTCAATTCAAGGTTTAAATAACTTGTGGAGAAGTATTGAGCAATACAGTAAAGATGACTTTAAAGGTCATTTTAATTATTCTCCTATAAAGGAGAGTTGAAACTGATGTTTCTGAGATGGCCTGTATAATGTTTCCTTTCAAGCGGAGAACATGATGCTCAGCTTTGAAAATTCTGACCTTGTTATATATATATATGTGCTGTATGTGTGTGTGTGTTTTATTAATGACATCTTTGAGTCACTGGAGTTTGTGTATGCCGCAAGGAAATGTTTATTTATTGACACATTTCTGAGAAAGTAGAGCCAGGGTGTGTGTTTTTTTGAAAGTGTGTGTGTGTAGTCAGCATGGTTGGGGGCAGATGTGTTATGAGGATATTTTGAAGATGCACTGCAGCGTTTTGTGAAGGTGACTCCAAAACCAAGCATCTTTAGTTCTTTCACAAGACTGGAGTTTGCACACGCTCCCTAGACACGTCTGTGTGCTCCCTCGACAGTCTAACACATCTGCTGGGACAGTTAAAGTTATATTGTAGTTTACACACATTGCCTGGACTGATCCCTGCGCTGAGGTATGTGTGGTCTCTTATGATAGTTTACACATGCTTCTGAAAGATTTATTAACTGACATGGGGGACGTTGCTTGGACGCAGATGTGTTTGTAACTGAGGAGTTTATACACAAACCCTAAACAACTCAGTTTATCGATACCAGAAAGCCAGCCTCTAGTATCAATACTGAATGCAGGCAACAAATAAAAGTCCAGAAGATAATAAAATAATATAATCTTAGCTCAGTCCACAATAATTCAATTCAATGCATCTTGTCAGAAGCATAACAAAGAATTCGCTACACAGGGCCAACCAAACCCCAAAAAATTTAAAATAAAATATATATTATTATTATTATTATTATAATTATTAATAGAAAATACTGTGTAGTAATATAATATTACCAGTTATGGTGATGTTTATTTTTTTTATTGATGTTATTATTATTATTACTTATATTGTTGTTATCACCGCACAATAATCATATAATTATAGTGATAATAATAATAATAATTGTATTGTGCTGTTGTGTTTACTAATTACATATAATAATAATTTAATTATCATATAAAACATTTCCCACCAGCGACAAAACAAAATAAACATTAGTAGTAGTATTTTGTTTTTATGTTGATAATAATAATTATAATGATAATAATAATCTTGGTGACAGTGGTTTATTATTATATCATATTAATGCAAATTAAAAGTATTATTTTAATAATTTGCAGATTCCATAAAGCATAGAGAAGAGCAGTTTTGAACTAATTTTAATAAATATTACAGTGAAAGAAAAAAGCTATGGCTAAAATGGTCTTATCACATGGAATTATGAATGATAAACTGAAGCAGGTTCATGTACTATTAATCAACGCCTTACTTTTGCTGATCCACAACACTGGTCCTCCATGGATTCAGTGTATTCTGTTGCTTATGTAGAGTGATAAATTCATTTAGACTCTCTGGGTTGTGCACAACAGTGGGAAATTGCACCATTTGGAAGCGCGTTTAAGCTTATTTAAGTTCAGAGTCTGTTCTCCCAAGTGCATCTCCAAACAAATGCAGAACTGAGCGCTTTACACACACTCCCCAAACAACAGGAGCACAACTCTAGTATTATAGTTCATTCACCTCAGTTTACTGACACACTCCTCCATTCTCCCTAAACACTACAGCCTTCTGAACACACTTCCTAAACTCCATCATTTTGCTTGGATTTATTTGCTCTCATTGTTACACGTGCTGGGGGATGGATGGATGGATGGACAGATGGTTGAATATATATATATATATATATATATATATATATATATATATATATATATATATATATATATATAAATATATATATACTGTATACGGATAGATGGAGGAATGGATGTGTGCCAAAATGATGTTTTTATCACAGCTGCCAGTAGCAGGTGAATTGAGAAAATTTGATGACCATAAATATTTGTTACTGGTCATGAAATGTCTTTTACATCATTTTTCATAAAAAAAATAGGGTTCATTTATTATGTGTGTGTGTGTGTGTGTGTGCGTGTGCGTGTGAGTTTCTTAATGTAGCAATTCACTAAGAATAATAGGGTGATATTAAGTATTTGTAAAGAAAAACTGCTTAATAATTTATATGAATGCATAAAAAAAATTTACATATAAAATAAATGTTTAATAAATATAATAATACACAACTTATGTAATATAATATCTAAAAATACATAATAATACATGTGTGTATTTATTATTTATATAAAAAGTATATTTATATTAAAAAAATCACATTTCAGATTCATTATTGTATTTTTTAGTTATAATTTAAAACATTGTATTATTTTGTAAATATACATATTTGTATCTATATAATATTTGTTATTCATTTATAATTAACTACAGTATGTATATAATGTAGAACCAAACACATTACAGAAAGAAAATATTCTATTCTGTGTTTTATTAAAAAAAAACAGGAGACACAGAACTAATACGTAATGTGGTACAAAACATTATTCATGTGTGCATATGTATTTATAATAATAAATAAAAATTCCTTGCATGTTTTCCTATATAATAATCATATCATATCTTAGCCAGCATCGATGTGAAACGTTAGCTCTCATAACAACATCAAAACTCTCATTTTTTGTTGTTTCCTGTAATGCACGGAGCAGATCACACAAGTGTCCCGTATGGGATTCCATAGGGAGGAAAACCATCTTTTAAAATGATTTCCCTGGCTGAGTTAGAGTTGAAAGCTGCTCTGCAGTCAGTAAACAGTCTCCTGTAGACGAGGCGACAGCATGTAAGATCACAGGAGGAGAACTAAACACAAACATTTCCATCATTATTATACAGTCGCTTCAGTCGAGCGCATGAACGGCTTTCATTTCATTCTCTCACGTATGTCAGGTAAAACAGCCAGGGCCAGACTCTCATTCTAGCAGCGTCCTGACTCACTCGGTTTGATTCACTCGTCAGTCACAGTCTGTTTGGACGGATGAATGGTCACCAGTCTTCAAACTTTCGACAACAGTGCTTGTTTTCAGCTTTAAACTCTTCAAAAGGCTTGCGAAATCTCGCTCTTTCTCTCTTCTGCTTGTCTCAGCAGTAATTTGTGTCTCTTTGAGTCTCGTCTGCAGGTTTCCTCTCCTCCAACCCTGAGATCTCCTCGTCTTCCCACCCCCTCCGTCTCATCCTCTCTCATCTCTCTCTTATCCTCTCCTAACACCTTCCTCTCCTCCCTCTCTCGCTGTATCACCCTCCCATTCTCTCGTTCACAAGGCCTTACGTGTCTATTGCTCTCTTTTTCTCTCTCGGTTTCTTACTCTTCCATTCCGTCCCCCTGCGACTCCGTAGCATCCTTCCGTCTCTCTCTCGTTCTCTCTGTTCTGTCTTCCTCCTCGTGATGAAAGACTCTAAGAATAGTTCTCTCTCTTTCTCTGATAATCACTGCATCTTCTCCAGCATGTAAACACCCTGTTTTCTACGGCACGGGAGATCCGCGTTCGTTCTGCTCACCCTGATTGCGATCATTCTGATTATCCTCCATAATGGATCATTTGGAATAATAGACGACTCCCAGAGTTTTATCAAAAGCATCGTTCATCACTTCTGCGATAGCATGGCCTGAGGAGCAGTAATAAGCCATATCTTTAAAGTACTTCTCTAGTGCTGTTTCTTCATAAAGCCTTACGTTTTATCTGTAACGTACTGACAGAATTAGGCCAGAAATACCCAAGAAATGTATGAACCCACACAAGACCAGTGAGAATAAAAAAAGACTGTCTCTTGAGCAGCAGCTCAGCGAGTCAGAATGATTTCTGAAGGATCATGTGACACTGAAGACTTCAGTAATGATGCTGATCACAGGAATGCATTAGATTTGAAAATGTAATCAAATTGAAAGCAGTTATCTCAAATTGTAATAATATTTCACAATATTACTTTTTACTGTATTTTTAATCAAATAAATGCAGACTTGGCAAGCGAAAGTGACTTGCGCAAAAACAAAACAGGATTTTGAATTTATATTTATATACAGTATGTAATTTTTATTTTATATATATATATATATATATATATATATATTTAAGATTACTCTATGTATTAAGATTAGGATTAGGATTAATAAGTGATAACATTATTATTAATATTACAATAATCTCTCAATATATTTGTATATATTATATTTATATATTACATATGAATTGTTAATATATTTAATAAATATTTAACTTTTTCATGTTAAAAAATAATATTTAAAATTAATTATACATTACTAATATTCAATTAAGCACAAAATCAAGATGTAATCTTATATTTTTTATTATTATTTTATTACTCATGATTACTTAAATTTATCAGTTATACCAGTTTCTAAAATTGAAGTTTATAAATTTAAAGTTATAGTTAAAGCAGAAATACTGAAAATAGCTGTTTGATTGACAGCTTGATAAAAGTAGGCATTTAAATAAACTTGTTTAATCACGTCCTTTATTAAAAAAAGAATCTGTGTAAAACTTTTGTCAATCAGTGCAAACGACAATGCAAAGGCTCGCTGTAAATTATGAATGCCGTTTTGACATTTAGAAAAAGCGTGCAATTTTAAAAACCAGCATGAATCGCCTCTGCACTGAAATCTGCCATTCTCTTGTTTCTTTGTCTTTGTCAGATGGCTGTTGATTTATAGATGCAGTGTGATCTCAGCATGCATGCATGTGTGTGTGTGTGTGTGTGTGTGGCCAGTTTACCTTTGGTGCATGTTTCGAATTTATGACGCCGACCCTGCCAATGAATCACAGACACACTCATATGGGGCAATTCCCACCTGCAGCCATTCGACGCACAAAACACATGCAACGCCGGCAGTTTCCAAAGGTTTTGACGTTATTTTTATCCACAATGAGTTTCTTGGGAAATCAATGCCTCCCGAATAAACCTTTAACGACTGGAGGAACAAAAGACAAATGCACTGTGAAATAAATGCATGCGGTGATTATAAAATAACTCAAAAATGAAAAAGAACATCTCATGCATATTCTAAACGCAACAGATAACTGGCCTGTACAGGAATGCTGTTGTATACTATTGCTGTTTTAGTTAAATGCTTGTAATCACTCGTCTCTCTAATTAATATGCTAATTCCAGTGAATGCAGCTGTTCTTTAGCTAAGCGCACACTCATTCTCACTGATTGGATCCTTATACAAAGACACCCTCATTAGCAAAACCATTGCTGTTAGTTAAAAGTAGGTTAAAGGGATAGATCGCCCAAAAATTAAAATTCTGTCATTTTATCACCCTCATGTCACAGTTTTTCTTCGCTTGAACACAAAATAAGATGTTCTGAAGAATGTTGGTAACCAAACAGTTGACGGTAGCCATTGACTTCCATACTATGAAAGTATAAAAGCGTCAATGGGTGCCGTCAACTTTTTGTTTAACAACATTGTTTAAAATATATTCTATGGTACTCAATAGAAGAAAGAAACTCAGGATTGAAATGGCATGAGGGTGAGTAAATGATAACGGACTTTTAATTTTTTGGGTGATCTGTCCCTTTAAGAGAAAGTTCTGACTATAAATTGTGCGTCTCAGGGATTTACCAATTTTGTGTGTGTGTGTGTGTGTGTGTGTGTGTGTGAGGAGCCTATATTATGGACGTCGCATAAAAAGCCTGTGTGGGTGTTCAGTGTCCAACGTTAAAGCTCTAATCTGTCCGTTTTCCCACCGTATGCGGTCTTACTTTCCCACACACTCCGGTCAAGAGCGATAGCTGTGTAACGAGCCTCTGGTTGCCATGACGATGAGATCAGAAGTCTGTAGACGTTAAGACCCTGCATGCCCACTATGACCAGTAAACCCCATTCAGGTAGCAGCAATTATCCAGTGGGGCCTCTAACGGACTGTGTGTGTGTGTGTGTGTGTGTGTGTGTTTCAGGCATGATGTCATCAGCAAACTTTTGTCTCGTTTTGTTTGCCCCCTCGTTCCCCTCCTCTCCTGTCCTCCTCCTTCCCTGCGCCGCTGTGACTTGATTCAACACAGCCGCCCCTCTCTTTCTCTTCCTCCTTGTGTCTCTCTTCATCTCTGATATGGGTCAGTGATGGGGCGCCCTGGGATGCGCCTGATCAGAAAGAATACTTAAGGACCCGCAGGCACTTTGACGATCCACAGAGAATGTTACTGTAGGAGCACAACAGCAGGGCTACAAAAGTAAAAAATAAAAAAAATCAACGTAGCTATTTTTTTTTTTTTTAGTTCTAAAGTATAATCTTTTAAATTATAATTGTAACTATATTTTATTTATATATATATATATATATATATATATATATATATATATATATATATATATATATATATATATATATAAATATTGCACTACCCACATTCCCTATAGGTAATATATTATTATCTAAAAATTGGGTTCCATGAGATTTTTAAATGCTTTCATAAAGTCTCTTTTGCTCACCAAGGCTAAACTTTATAAACATACAGTAAAATATGTAATATTGTGAAATATTATTCCTTCAGGAGAAAAATTCAGCATCATCACTCCAGTCTTCACATGATTCTTCAGAAATCATTTTAATATACTGATTTGCAGCTCAAAAACATTTCTGATTATAATCAATGTTATTGAGTTGCTCAATATTTTGTGGAAACAGTGCTACATTTTTCAGGATTCTTTGCTGGATAAAAAGTTTAAAAGAACAGCATTTATTTGAAACAGAAATCATTTACAAATTTTGGGGTCAGAAAGGCTTCATTATTTAGCAAGGACGCATTGTTAAATTCAATGCATCCTTGCTGAATAATGAATCCTTTCTGACCCCCAAAATTTGTAAATGATTTATTACTATTAATATTTTATTATTTATTGCATACTTTGTTTTGTATATATTATTTACTTGCTTGCTTGTTCATCTTTCAGTATTTTTTCTCACTACTATATATTATCTTTATTTTTTTGTGTTTCCTTCAGTGCTTTTCAGCAGTTGTGGTCTGTTGCTCAATCTATAGCACCATGCCAAAGAAATTGCATTTTTATTCATTATGAATTGCATCTAACAACAGTGAATCTAGTTTTTGTGAAACTTAAATCATTGTCATCACTTGTAGTTTAGAGACTGCAGAAGTGGTTGGATCAGAGAATATTATTAAAGCGCCGGCTAAAACGAGTGATTTTGTGTGTTGCAGGTCTGATTACCACAACCTCTCGGAAACTGGATCGTGAACAACAGGCTGAGCACGTACTGGAGGTGAGACACACTCATGTGAACCCGCATTGACACATATTGCTACGTTCACACAAGCACGCATCGGCTGCGAGAGATTTGAGCCATGCTAATTTGCACTGCCTCCAAATTGCAGATCAATTTCGTGTGGGACGGGAGAATTATGACAATTTTCACTTCATATGAATGCAAGATTATCGACGTGTTCTGACTGAGTCCTATAGACGCCTGTTTGAAATTCAAAATGCTTGCTCTGCTAGTCTGAACACATAATGTATGTTTAAGTGCTAAAGTCAGTGCTTTCGAGTGGGTGTTTTGTGTTTGTAATGAAAGCGATTTGTCGTGTTGAACTTTTGAGAACGAACTTGTCACTCGTGTTATGTTACCCGTTCACCGTGTGATCCCTTGACACCCAAACATTACACAGACCAAACGCCCCTTTAATTTATTACAACCCCCCTCTTTTTTCTCATTTATGGCTCCCTCTTTCTTTCTCTCAGACAGACAGATTGAATTTGTACAGGCATGGCACGGCAGTCTGTGAAAGGAAATGAATAAAGTGAATTGAATTAATCGTTCTGTTGTTGTTGCCGAGATGGATGGCACACCCAATGTCTTTTGTTTTTAATGATATCATTGAAACGTTCCACTGCACTCTACTGATTGGCCGGCGGCCACGTGTGACTGTTCTGATTGGTTGATGGGCAATGGGCATGTTTGCTAATGAAAAATAAAAATGGATAGAATATTAGAAACAGGAAATGAGAGAAAAGCGCAACATGACTCATCATCCCTCCGTTCTACAGAGAGAAAAAAATATGTAGAAGATCAGATACATAGAGAATCTAATTTCTCCTTTTCTGTCCATCTATAATGGGTTTTTACCATGAATAGTAGTGTTTACTAAGGCAAGAATCTCTTGTGCTGTGACTGTTACAAATCTGTAACTCGGCCCACAATAAAATAAAATTAAATCAAACATTTTCTTGAGCAGCAAATCGGCATATTAGAATGATTTTTGAAGATTCATGTGGCACTGAAGACTGGAGTAATGATGCAGAAAAATCAGCTTTGCATCACAGGATTTTTAAAATATATTCAAATAGAAAGCAGCTATTTTAAATTGTAATGATATTTCATAATATTACTGTTTTTGCTGTATTTTGGATCAAATAAATTCAGCCTTGGTGAGCAGAAAAGCCTTCTTTCAAAACTATTTGTGTTTTGAATGCAAATGTGAGCTCGTGCTCATCACTGTTTTTGTGTCCAGGTGACTGTATCAGATGGCGGACCTTCTCCCAGACACACCACAGTATGGGTGGTGATCCAGGTGTTGGATGTTAATGATAACAAACCAACATTTCCAGAGAAGGTGTACCAGGTCCGTTTACCAGAGCGCACCCGTAAACAGCGAGGCGCTCCTATATATCGAGTGTTTGCCTACGACCAAGACCAGGGCGCCAACGCTGAACTCTCCTACAGCATCGTCGATGGCAATGAGGATGGGAAGTTCATAATCGATGCCAAAACCGGTGTGGTTTCATCACCCAAGAAACAGTTCACAGCTGGAACCTATGATATTCTTACCGTGAGTCACCTTTGGCCCTTGAGCTTATATAATAAGTTCTGTCATGACAACTCTTGGAGGGATTGACATGATAATGTACATGACAATGATAATGTATTTGGTCTTGGCAGAATAGATCTGCTATGCTGCTGCTGCTAAGGGCAGAACAAGTTCCTAGACTTGCTACTGCCAATACATCAGCAACATGCTGCTAGGAGCATTTAAGAAATATTTCTGCTGTAAATATAACATACATAAAATAACCCCCATATAGAGCATACATTAATCACCTCATAGCAGATCTATACAGGTGGAGCTGGGGAAGGTGGAGGATTTCTGAGCAAGCTGTAACTGCTACGGCAAGCACTAGTTATATATTTGAATGTTGAGCATCAATGTCATTGGCTACCGATACAGGAGAGAACCAATCAGCTGTGCCATGTGATAATGATGTCATTAAATCAGATTGAGTTAGACCTATAGGACTGCGCCATCTAGAGTTTCATGCCAGAACTCTGCATTTAAACGTACACTTGTATGTGATTATAAAATGAAATACAGTGTTTTATATAATGACAAAAAAAGAATAATTAAACAAAACAAAAAAAAAGAATAAAAGAATGTGAAAATAATAAAATAACAAATAAAATAAAACCAATACAATTATAAAGAACAGAATAAAATTATTATTAATAAAACAGACAAAATAAAATATAATAATAAATTAAAGAATAATAAAATAGAATACAATAAAATTAAGTAGAAAATCTAATAAAACAAAACAAAAACAATAAACAGAAAATAAAATACAAATATAAATAAATAAATAAACAAACAAGCAAGCAAGCAAGCTTGGTAGACCATCATGGCCATGTTTATAGATGTTTAGACCATTTTGTTCATGTGCCAAATACCTGACATGTTCCATAAACATGCAAAAAAAAAATCCTAACCTAATTAGAATGATATAAATCATCCATATGTGATATTAGGACAAGAAACGGTCTCACCAGGTTTAAACAGAAGTGTAAACTCAGAGATAATAATTTCCAGGTCTTGAAAAACTCCCTTGACATGTATAGCAGTTCAATTCTCATAATGAGGGAGTTGACATTTTAAAAAGTTATTGTAAAAGGTTTGTTCTTTTGTTTGCATTCAGTGCAAAGGTCAACACTAAATGCATTCTTCCATTTCAGTTCATTCCTTTTAATGCCTGGTGTTCTTGTCTTCCTGACGTGCGTTTAACCTCTGAGCGCAGGTGAAGGCAGTGGATAATGGACGTCCTCAGCGCTGGGCGACGGCTCGTTTGCACATCGAGTGGATCCGCCGTCCTCCGGCCAGCCCCGTTCCTCTCGCCTTCGACGAGCAGCTTTACAATTTCACCATCATGGAAACTGACAAAGTGGCAGATATTGTAGGCGTGGTGTCCGCCCAACAGCAAGGCTCCGCCTCATTGTGGTTTGACATCACAGGTGAGAGCTTGGACGCTTTATGTTAATGTGATGATCTATGCAATTTAGAGACAACTTTAGCTGCAGGATAGAGATGCAATGGATTTTTAGCATTTAGTGAAGGATTGAATATAAATGCCCGGGGTTGGGATTTACTCTAACGATGTTGAAAATTTTAAATACTGTGTTTTTAGAAATAATTATACTTTATTTAAAAATATATATTTATATATATATATATAAAATTGGATTTTAGAATGATGGGTTTGGCTTACAGTTAGATGAAATTCAATTACAGAGTCATTAGGCCAAATATTTACATATTATGGTTTAGAGTTTTTGGGAATGTTTGTGGTTCACTGCATGATTTGTGGCATTGTATTGCTATCTTTTGTCATTCCACGGTCACCATGGCGATTGCTTGCCGCTATCTGTATCTGTGGTGATGTAAGGTTTGTATGCACACAAACAAATGACTAATACATTTTAAATAATTGATCACAAAACAAACCTATATTATATTATATTATATTATATTATATTATATTATATTATATTATATTATATTATATTATATTATATTATATTATATTATATTATATTATATTATGTATACAATAGTGGAAAGTGTGTTAATTGTAATAATGCTATCTAACTCAGTAATATTGATAAAGCTGAGTGATGTAGATGTTCCGGTGTCTGTTGATCTGGTAGGCATTGGGAGAGTCAGATTTGCAGCATGCACGCGGTTTGGTGTTCAGATACCTTCTGTTTGCTTCAGCAGCACCTGCTCTGCACTCTTTCGCTGCTCTGCCTCTCTTTTTCTCCTCCTCTTCTTGAGTCACAGGCCACTTCCTCTTTATTTCTTTCATCCTTTGACTCTTCATTCTTTACTTCTGTTGTTCTCTCGTCCATCCTCTCTTCCTCTCTCTCACTCTCTCTCTCTTTCTAAATGCTTCATATGGGAAGGTCCACGCTCTTTCCGTGAGATGTTCTATATACTCCAGACCGCTTGCGGCAGGAACTGTTCTACAGAAGGTATCTTTATCAGTTCAGCCGAACTCTTTTCCTCTTCTCTCTGTCAGTTTTTCTTTCTGTGGTTTCTCTCTTTCTGTCTTTTAACTCCGTATTGTGAACTCTCCTTCTGTCTTCAACTCTGTCTGCCTGTCTTTCTCTCTCTGCATGTCCAGGACTCAATTCTTTGTTTTTTAAAATTTATTTATTTAATTATTTAGAGATTTTTTTCGTTGCCCAGTGAAATTTTTCAGTTTTCCCGCCACAAAGAAAAAAAGTTGAGCCCATGTTTCTAATAAATAAAGTTGTTACAACACCCATATTTTAGATTTGATTAACACTGAAGAGTTTTCAATTCCGGTTTGATAGCACATCAAAAACGAATACAAAGTTCAAACATTACAACAAACTAATGAACCAATCACAAGCAATAGCGCAGATAAAAAATACAATAGAAAAGTGATACAAATGAAATACAGTGCTTTTTAGGTAGTATCCAGGGAAGACATAGATAAGAATGATCAAATATAAAATAACAATCCATAATATTCGCTGTATAAATTAAAGGTAGATTATAAGCACAAAATATATTCAGTCAAAAGCAGTTTTCCCTTTTTCTTTTGTTGTTCGATTAACATTCAAGAGGTAGTTCACCCAAAAATGTTGTCGTCATTTACTCACCCTCCACTTTAGTTGTTTGTTTCTTCTGTTGAACACAAAATAAGTTATTTTAAATAATGTTGTTACCAAGCAGTTGACGGTATGGGGTTTTATGTCACTGTCACTTTAAGACCTAATGCACGGATCCACTATACTGATACACATGGAATTTTATTTTTCAGGATGTTAATGTTTACTTAACTTAAAATCCTCTCCAAAACGGTGATTTTAACATAAACCGTTTTCTAATAATGCTGCAGCGGACAAAAACAGACCAAAATAGACCAGACTTCTCTTTTTGCGTCTTAAATGGTTTTTAAATTGCTTGAATGTTAACACTGACATCTTCTAAATGCCTACAAATTATAAACTTATGTAATGACGCGGTGACAGTTTCATCAGTTCAGTCCTTATTGTCTAGCTTTCTGTCTGTCTCTTTTTCTGTCTGTCTTTCTGTCTTTGTTTCTCTCTCTTTCAGTGATTCTATTTGTCTCGTTCTTCTCCAGTCTTTCTTCCTTTCTCCCTCTCTCTATATTTATATATGTTCAGCAGAACTGCTCTTGCTCTGTTGCCGTTTAACCATCAGCTAGCTCTGCTTTCCCATCATCCCTTGGTGTTGTGCTGTGTTGCTTAAACGTGATTGGTTGGGATGTGAATTTGAGGGTGTGTCTCTTGATACAAATGTAATTTAAATGTGCGTTTGATGTATTGCTGTATGCATGTGTGTGTGCACTTTGCATTTACTATGCAGTGGCAATAATGGTTTAATTCCTGATTCCATGTGTGTGTGTTTTGTTTATGAGTTACCTAAAACCCTTCTGGCGGTCGTTGACCCAGCCTTATCATGTGCGGCCTGATTAAATGCATCATTAAACAGCCAATCGAGTGTGCATAAAGGTCAGGGGTCATCTTAGGGTTAGCTTGCCAGACGAGAGAGAGTGTTTGAGGACAGCGAGGGTGGATGGTGATGAATGAAAGTATGTGTATGTAAGTGTATCTCTCCACCAGGTGTTACAGCAACAGGCGGCACGAGATGATTAATGCGCCCTGGGTAGAACGAGTGTGAAGAGGGAGCGTAGCGCCCTGCCAAAACACACTTCACCTGTGTTCACACGCATAGGGGTTCAAACACACTCATGCAGCAAGGCAATCTATGTCTTAAAGGAATAGTTCACCTGTAAATCACAGTTCGGTAACCATTTGCTCGCTCTCATGTTGTTCCAAAATGACATTAGTATTTTTTCTGTTATAGACCTTAGTCAGAATGGTGATGCCGCTTTTTTCCATTCATTGGTAGCAAAAAGATTTAAAGGGCTAAAAAAACAACAACAACAACAACAACAAAAAACCCTGAAAAGTAGTGCATGTGACTTGAACACTAAGTTTTTCAAGTCTTTTGAAGTTTTGTGTGAACAGACTGAAATTTAAGTCTTGTGCCATTAAAATTTTAATGATATGTGACTCTGGAGCATAGAAGCAGTCTTATGTCACTGGGGTATATTTGTAGCAATAGCCAAAAATACATTGTATGGGTCAAAATTATAGATTTTTTATGACAAAAATAATTGGGATTTTAAGTAAAGATCATGTTTACATGAAAATATATTGTAAATCTCCTTCTTTAGATATATTAAAACTTGATGTTTGATTAGTAATATGCATTGCTAAGAACTTCATCTGGACAACTTTAAAGCCGATTTTCTCAATATTTAGTTTTTTTGCACCCTCAGATTCCAGATTTTTCAAATAGTTGTATCTCAGCTAAATATTGTCCTATCCTAACAAACTAAACATCTATGGAAAGCTTATTTATTTCTAAAAAAGAAAAATACCCTTATGACAGGTTTTGCTGTCCAGGGTCAAATAAGATAAAATGAGTGATACCAAAATGTTTTATTCATTGTCTTGTGACTATTCAAAATGTAGCAATACTAGCCTAGAATGAAGTTTGAAGCCTGTGGCAAGATTTACACTGAATGATAACTGAAATTTCAGTTTGTTTCTCAAACAAAGTTATCATATGATTCAACCATTTTTATGGTGCGTTTTGGAGCTTGCCAGCTTCTGGTCTGCTTTTGTTGTGTGGAAAAGCATAATGTGAACGTTTTGTGAACTAACATCTCATGCGATGCATGGAAGAAAGGTTTGGATTGGCGTGAGGCTGGGTATATAGATAAATCTTTCAATTTTGGTTGAACTATACCTTGGAGTTGACTTTCAATGTGCGATAACAGTTGTTTATTCGATCCATATTTTTGGTGTGCCTCTCTTTTGTTGGTGTTAATAATCTATTCTTTCCTCTTTGAGCCGAGTCTAGAGAGTGCTGTGTGTTTGTGGGCAGCATGTGTTTATTAGACTCGTGTAGGATGTGTAGGAAAATATAGACATGATCTCTTAGAAAATGGAGGAATCTTTTTCTATCACTTCAGAGTAGCACACGCACATGCATACATATGAGTGTATACGTCTTTATATATTGTGTTAGTGTTTTGTATATGTAAGATGTCTCTGTATGTGTGTTTATATAAGGATATATTGCATATGTGGTGTGTGTTTGTGTGTGTTTGTGTGTGTGTGTGTGTGTGTGTGTGTGCATTGCATATGTGGGGTGTTTGTTGAGGATTTGCTGTGATGTCTGTGGGTATAATGAGGAAATCCCATCCTACTCATGTTTAGCATTTCCAAACCCTGTATCGCCCCCATCTGGTGTACCGGATTACTACAGTGGTGTGAGTTTGAGAGAGGGGTGTGTGTGTGTGTGTGTGTGTGTGTGATGTAGCATATAGAGTTTGTGTGTTTAATCATGTTTTCTGTTTTCATGTAAGGCGGTGATGTGGACAGTACGTTTGACGTTGAGAAAGGAGTCGGCACTATCGTCATCGCTAAACCTCTGGACGCAGAGCAGCGATCGTTCTACAATCTCACTGTGGAGGTCACAGATGGGACTAATATAGCATACACTCAGGTAAACACACTCACAAATAAAAATAATAAACATTCACGGACATTTGATACATGATACAAATACACTGATTTATACTTATTTATTGTTTTATATTAATATAAATATATAAATATTGATTATCATTTATTACTCTTAATATTATTATTCTGTAATATTATTCTAATTAATAATATGTATATGTGTGTGTATATATATATATATATATATATATATATATATATATATATATATATATATATAGTACAGACCAAAAGTTTGGAAACATTACTATCTTTAATGTTTTTGAAAGAAGTTTCTTCTGCTCATCAAGCCTGCATTTATTTGACCAAAAATACAGAAAAAACAGTAATATTGTGAAATATTATTACAACTTAAAATAATAGTTTTCTATTTGAATATACTTAAAAATAATAATTTATTCCTGTGATGCAAAGCTGAATTTTCAGCATCATTACTCCAGCCTTCAGTGTCACATGTAAAATCTAAAAAAATTTAAAGTATAATACATTTAAAAACAATTATTTTAAATCATAATAATATATCACAATATTAAAAAAAAATCTGTATTTTTGATCAAATAAATGCAGGCTTGATGAGCAGGAGAAACTTCTTTCGAAAACATAAAAAATATTAATGTTTCCAAACTTTTGGTCTGTACTATATATATATATATATATTCATATTTATGGTTGGGGGATCGATTCATGTGTAATCTGCATTCCTCTCCACTTAATTTCTAGTTATCGTATGGCTTTTTTTTTTTCACTTATGGACTTTTTTTCATTGCTTTTCATCCTTAGAATATGGCCAGACATGATGTTAAAAGGCAGCATGATATTTTTCTAATCTTTTGGAGAAGCTTTTTGGTGTTTTGAAAGTGTGTAGGGAGGAAGCTCACTGGGTTTTGGAGCAGAGTTGGTGTTTGTCCGCTTGACAGCAGCTGTTTAGTCGATGATTGATGCTGATGTCTGATGGTGAGGGTTTGATTGATCACGTCTGTCATCGTTCAGATTGCCTATCCCTGATGTCAAGGTCCCATCGGATTGATAGCGCCGTTGCCATGGATACGAGCCCATTTCAGCATAATCTGTCCTTGAAGGTCAGAGTTTAAAGGACACAATCCATCCTGAAAGGAAAAATGTGAGAGAGTGAGGAAAAGTGAATGATGGATCTGTTTATCTTTCAGGGTTAGAAGATGCTACAGTGCTTTGGGAGGAAGAGCTCTCACATTTATTCAGTTTATTCACTCACTATAAAGTAAATGAACATATATACACACACACACACATAAGAAAGTAAACACAAAAGATAATTAATTCAGTTGCATATGTTTGACAAAGTAAAAACACACATGTGAACTGCGAGTGCTGGAGGGAGGGTCAGAGAAGGGACAGATGGGGAAGAAACGAGTTTTCTCCAAGACTAGTTCTCTATTTAGAAAGCACCATCTTTCACACACTTTCTTACTCAAATATACATTCATTCACTGTCTGTGATTTACACACAAACACTCACAGATGGAGCACAGCGTGTCTCCGCAAGGCCGAGTGTGAGACGGAAGTGCACGTCTGTTATTACTTTATAATTAGCTCACAGACACTCACAGTTGTGTGCTCTGACGCTGTCTGCGTGCTCCTCTGACCGGTGGGGATATTAATACAAGTTAGCCACAACGGAGTATTTGCCTCAGCCCATTTGTTTGCGTTTCAGTGTTCAGTCAGCTTCAGTTGTGTTGTGTGATTTTCATTAAGTTCAGTCAAGTTTTATCAGTATTGATCAGAGAACTTTGCTTAGAATCGTAGTAAACGAAACTCTTGAAATGTATTTTATGAAATAAAATCAGTTGAACACATCAGTCAATACAAGGCTGCGTTATTTAGATGTGACCAAAGTTACTAATATTATATACAGTGATTGATTTTCGTGAGCTTTGTTATTGTGTAGAGATGAGAAAAAAAACATTTCCAGATAGCATTTTCCACTTATAATTTATTTTGACTAAAAATAATATATATATTTTTTGTATAATTCGTTTTATTTTTTTCACTTTAGTTTTAGTAATTTTAGTGAACTTATAAAAAGCCTATAAAAACTTATTATATTATTAGTATTTATTATATCAGTTAATTGGCCAGACAACATATCTTTATTTTTATTTTTTTTAGGTTTTAGTTTTTCATCTAATATTTATATTTTATCTTCCTTTAACTTTATTCCAATTAATGCAAACATTTAAAAAATATATATTTTTTGTTTTCGTTAATGGTAGCAACACCTGTACTGAGAAATTACATTTCATGTTGACTTTCTAGTATATGTTAACACTTTAAATTAGCTTTTATATGTTTATTTATTTATTTGCTAAGTTTAAGTTATAGTAATTTAGATTACTTCTTTTTTAATTTCTTGTATTTTTATTTCACTTAAGTTTTAGTAATTTTAGTAAAAATAGTAATTTTAGTACAACGTTTTTGTTTTTAATCTTATATTTGTACTTTATTTAAACTTCATTCCAGTTAACGAATGTATATATATATATATATATATATATATATATATATATATATATATATATATATATATATATATATATATATATATATATATATATATATATACAATGTATATATAGAACAACACTTCTACTGAAAAATTAAATGACATTTTGACATGTTTTTTTTATTTTTCTTCACAGGTCCACATTACTGTTCTGGACAACAATGACAACGCCCCCATTTTTTCCCAGCCCACCTATGACATCACAATCACCGAAGACACGCCCCCGGATACTGAGGTGGTTCAGGTGTTGGCGTCTGACCGTGACGAGCGTCACCGTTTGACCTTTAGCCTTCAGAGCAGCGTTGACCCCAGCAGCATGCGGCTCTTTCGCATCGACCCTAACAATGGAGTCATCTACACGGCTCGCAGACTGGACCACGAGAGCCGAACTCAGCACATCCTCACAATCATGGTAACTCAGATTGCCTTAAATAGATATTATGAAAATACCACATAACTAGTACACCGCATCAGTCACATAGTAATGCACTAAAACTCTTTAGAAATGCATCGCAATGCTTTGCCAACCATTATTTTGACTTGGGTCAGTAAACAACCACCACTCACACTTATTTTTCAGGAAATGGAAGCTCAAGCTTTATTTTTTTTTTTTATTATTATTTTTATTATTTGAATTGTATTTCATATATATATATATATATATATATATATATATATATATATATATATATATATATATATATATATATATATAAATTAAAGTAAAATGTAAAAAATATATATATATATATATATATATATATATATATATATATATATAAATATATATATATATATATATATATTTATTTATATATATATATATATTTTATTTATTTTTTACTTTAATTTGTTTTAAAGTATGAAGACTTGTACATTTCATAAATAGATGCAAACAGTCTACATGTTTTTTTTTTTTTTTTTCAAGTATATTTTGAGAGAATATTGTGTCTCTTACTGGATAGATATATAGATAAATGAGCAGAGTTTTCGTTTGATTAGTGTTGGTAGTTTGCCTCCCTCCTGTCTCTCTTTCTCGCTCTCCATGCTTGAGTGCAGGTATGACAGGAACAGGAGATTGCTCCTTGTGATTTGGCAGCCGTCACTAGTTTAATGTCGTCTGCACCTGTGTCGTTTCTCCACTGTGATCTAATTATTGATCTGATCTGTATCACTCCTTGTTTCTGCTCTCCCCTGACGAGGGTGAGAGACAGTGAGTGTCATATCTAATAAGCACAAGGATATTCCTGCTGCCTGCAAACAGATGAAATTAGTTATTATAATCCGGAGAGAGATGTTATCCACTCCATCTGGAAGTGAGCGAGTTTGTTTTGTCTGCATGAGGTTGTGTGTGTGTGTTGCTGTTTCCTTGTGTTGGATATTGCTGTCTGTTTCAGACAGGGAATTAATTTTTGTTTCCCTCTACTGTTCTCTTTATTTTTTTTCTCCATCTTTCTTGCTTTCTTCTTTACTTTGCTTTTTATATTAGGTGAAGGATCAAGAGTTCCCGTACAGACGTAGCCTTGCTCGTGTCCTGATTGGTGTAGAGGATGTGAATGACCACGCCCCTATTTTCACCATGGTGATGTATGATGGACAGGTGTATGAATCAGCAGCACTGGGATCAGCTGTTCTCACAGTGACTGCACTCGATAAGGACAAGGGCCAAAATGCACAAATCAGTTACAGCATTGACTCAGGTATGCACACGCTCTCATACACTACCTGACAAAATTTGCACAAACTCCAATGAAATTGTCTCATGAAAGTAAATGTGTAAAAAGAAAAAAAAAGTCACTATTTTATTTACATTAATAAATGCAAACACACATACAATTGAATGCTTTATGACATGTATTTGCTTTTATACAATAATGTGTGTGTTGATACTGTATAATTGTAAGGTCTTTTTTTCTTTTCTTACGCTCATTTTGTTCTTTTTTAATTTAGGAAACACAGGAAACACTTTCCGGATTGATCCTGTTTTAGGCATCATCTCACTGGCTAGGGAGCTGGACCTTTCCAACATCGGTCACTACGTCTTGTCTGTTAAAGCAACAGATAACGGTTCTCCAGCATTGTCTTCAACAGCTGTAGTCCGGATTGCGGTCACCTTGTCCAATAACGCTGGTCCCAAGTTTCCCCAAAGTGAATATCAGGCAGATATATCAGAAGGTGTCGCCATTGGAACTTCAGTCATCACAGTGAATGCTCTAAGTCTGTCTACCCTTACCTATGACATTCGCCAAGGCAATGGTCATCGGACATTCCGCATCAACCAGTACAGTGGAGTGATCACTACGCAGAAAACATTAGACTTTGAAACTGTTCCCTCCTACATGTTAATAGTCACTGCAAGCAACATGGCTGGACAGGCCTCAAATGCTACAATAACCATTACAGTTATCGACCAAAATGACAATGCCCCAGTATTCGAACAGCTGCGGTACCATGGAAGTATCAGTGAAGGTGCCGGGCTTAACAGTGTTGTCCAAAGTGACAATGGACAACCGCTAGTCATACGAGCAAGTGATGCTGACCGCAACCATAATGCCCTGTTGGTGTACCAGATAATGGAAGAATCTGCCAGGCGCTTCTTTGCAGTAGATGCCGGTACTGGCTCTATAAGGACAATTGGTCAGCTTGACCATGAAACCACACCTACATTCCGCTTCCATGTTAATGTCCGAGACAGTGGACATCCACAACTTTCAGCTGAGCATCCTGCAGAAGTTACTATTGAGGTGCAAGATGTCAACGACTGCCCGCCTAAGTTTTCTCAGGCGTCTTATGAAGCTGTCCTTTTGCTTCCAACATATGAAGGTGTGGAAGCCCTACAAGTTTTTGCTACCGACCCCGATAGCGATGGCCAGTCAGAGCTCACTTACTCATTGACCGATGGCAGCATAGAACATTTCAGCATTGAGCCAAGCACTGGACTGTTGACTGTAAGAAACAGTACTTTTAGCAAAGAACGATTTCGATTTAATGTCCGTGTTTCAGATGGACGCTTCTCCAGTACCGCTCTGGTAACTGTCCTGGTTCATGAAGCTCTGGACAGTGGTCTGGCTTTTACTCTTAATACCTACAACGCCAACATTGAGGAGAACAATGGTAACATAACAACAGTTGCTGTCGTTACAGCACTAGGGAACAAGTTGAATGAACCCCTGCGTTATACTTTGTTAAATGCAGGTGGGAAATTTCGTATTAGGCCAACGTCCGGTGCCATTGAAACTGTTGGAATCCCTTTAGACAGGGAGGAGGAGGAGGAATATGGACTTTTGGTCCAAGCAGGCCGTGAGGAAGATCGGCTCCGTGTTGCAAGAGCATTGGTCCGAGTTCAAGTCACTGATGTCAATGACAATTCTCCAGTTTTTGTTGGATTGCCATACTATGCTGCTGTTCAAGTGGAAGCGGAGCCTGGGACAGCAATATTTCGAGTGACAGCAGTGGACCGGGACAAAGGACAAAATGGAGAGGTGAACTACTTTCTGCAGGATGAACTGGGGCATTTTGAAATAGACCGTTTGAGCGGCGAACTTCGCTTACGGAGAGCTTTCGAAGCTGATCTCTCTAGTGTGGAATATCAGGTTCTGGTGTTTGCCCGTGACATGGGAACACCACCTCTTTCCTCTTCAGTCACCTTTCCTGTCACAGTAGTAAACAGAGCAATGCCAGTGTTCGACCGACCATTCTACTCAGTGAAAGTGAGCGAAGATGTACCAATATGGACTCCAATTCTGGGAATAAACGCCAGCAGCCCCGATGGCCAGAGTGTCCTTTATACAATCACGCACGGTGACCCAGGAACACTCTTCTCCATTGGATTTGACACAGGTGTCATCAGTGTCATCGCTGCTCTCGACTATGAGACTAGCCCTTCCCACAGACTCATTGTCAGAGCAACGGACTGCCTCACAGGCGCTCGTGCAGAAGTGGATGTTGAAGTTACTGTTTTGGATGTCAATGACAACCCTCCAGTCTTCGAGCAGCCCTCATACAAAGCTGTAATTTCTGAATCTGCCATGATTGGGACTGCAGCTCTGCAAGTTCTTGCAACGGACAATGACTCTGAGAAGAATGCAGCCATTCGGTACCAAATCATTCCAGACCGCACTAACAGCACCGACCACTTCCACATAGACAGCAGCAGTGGTCTAATTTTGACAGCTCGCTCCTTGGACCATGAGTCCATCCAGCGCTATGTGTTTCTTGTCAAGGCAGCAGATAATGGCTTTCCTCCACTGAGCAGTGAAGTGTGGGTCACAGTCGATGTCATGGACACAAATGACAATGCTCCTGTATTTAACCAACTGCTCTATGAAGCCTCTATCAATGAGTTGGCACCAAAAGGCCACTTTGTTACATGCATCCAGGCCTCTGATGCAGACCGTTCAGACACAGAACGCTTGCAGTATGGCCTGGTGTCTGGAAATGAAAAGATGCTGTTTGAGCTTGATGCTGCCTCCGGTGTCCTCACTCTGAGTGGCCAGCGACGCATGCAGCGCATGCCTTCCACCATCACCCTAAATGTAAGCGTTTCCGATGGAGTGTTTACTAGTACGGCACAAGTGCACATTCGGGTAGAGCGAGCTAATCTACACGCCCCCCAGTTCACCCAGGGCATGTACGAGGCTGATGTACGGGAGAATGCACTAGTGGGATCAAAGGTCATTGCAATCAGGGCACAAGACGCTGATCCTGGACCTTTTGGGGATGTGAGTTATGTGCTGCTCTCAGATTCCGCTCGGGACTTGTTCAGTATTGATGGCAGTGGACAAATTACGAGTCTTGAACGTCTAGACCGGGAAGAACGAAGTGAGATTGTGCTGTCCATTGCAGCTGTGGATGCTGGTGGCCGATCTGGATATTGCAGTGTCCGGGTTACCATACTAGACGAGAACGACAACGCTCCACAGTTTGGCGCCTCAGAGTACCATGCAAGTGTGCGGTCCGAGGTTGAACCTGGTACCCTTGTGACGCAAGTACAAGCTTGGGATCTAGATCAAGGTGCCAATGGACAGGTGAGCTACAGTCTGTACACTGAAGCCAGCCTGCAAGTTACTGAACTTCTGGATATCGACCCAGACAGTGGCTGGGTTGTCACCAAAGGCAATTTCTCCCCTTTGCGTGGGTCTGTACTGTCCTTTTTCGTTAAAGCCTCTGATGGTGGGGTACCTATTAGGCATTCCCTTGTGTCAGTCTACATACATGTTTTGTCTGCCAATGCCCACATACCTTCCTTCAGCCAGCCACAGTTCTCCTTTACTGTGCCAGAGGACATGCCCATTGGTTCCTTGTTGGGAGCAGTGCATCTACACACCTCAACTAGCCACTCGTCCTTACCAGTAAGCTTCTCAATGGTGATCGGACAGACTCCAGAGAGTAACAGTGATGGAGTGTTTGTGGTTGACAAAGAAACCGGCATGATCAAACTAGACAAAGCACTGGACCGAGAGTGGACACCAGCCTATCATTTCAAAGTTATGGCAGTGTTGCAGCAGGGACGTTTGGACGCAGTTTCGGCTGTAGATGTGGAGGTCAAAGTACAAGATGTCAATGATAACAAACCTGCATTTGAGTCAGATAACTATGAAGCATCAGTCACTGAGGGTCTTTCTCCTGGGACTAGGATTCTGCAAGTACGAGCTTTGGATCCTGATTGGGCAGCTAATGGTCAGGTGACTTACAGTCTTGCTCCCCCTGGGTTGCTTGGTGGCTCTGGTGGTGAGGACATTGAAGAACATGGAGCCTACTTTACAATTGACAGCAGCTCTGGTTGGATATCAACACTGAAAGGGCTGGACCATGAGCAGAGCCCTGCCCATAGTCTTACAGTCTGGGCATTTGACCTTGGAGATCCTGCCAGCCAGTCATCCTCAACAACTATAACTATAGCAGTGAGCGACTCCAATGACAACATACCGCAGTTTCTTCAGCCACGTTACTACGGAAGTGTTCGTGAGAGTGATGCACCTGGTGAAGTAGTGGCAGTATTGAACACACGGGACAACGACAGCTCGCCTGGAAACCGACAAGTCACCTATCATATTACAGGTAAGAACTAAAAAAATAATCATGTTCGTAATATCTATTTTTTGTAATGTCTATTTTTGCAGCTAAAATATTGAAAAACCTTTGAAATGAGAAATTGAGATGCAACACTAAATGAGATATTTAAGGGATAGTACAGCTAAAAATGTCATTCCTGTCACCATTTTCTCACCTGGATGTCATTCCAAACCTTAGTTTTCTGTGAAACACAGAAAATGATATTTTGAAAAATGTCTTATGAAATGCTTACATTGCAAGTCAATGGGGATCAGTGTTGTTTTGCACACTCATTAGGGTTACCATATGCGCCGCTTTTTTGGATAAAATTGATAGGTTTGGTTATTTCCTCTGCAACAATTTACATGTGCGAGCAACAACCATGCAGTCTCCTTAAAAAATAATTTTAATAGAAAATCATCCATAAAGAAAGACAGAGAGAAGTCAAACTGCCTTTTCATTCCCATTGTTTTGAATATATTCAACAAACACATACAGAGTGTCTTCATACTGTTGGCCATGTACCATATCGGTGTGCTCTCAATCTAAACATAGCCTGATTTTCTAAAGCTCTGTTCTGCATGTAAGCATAATGTTGAACAGCGCTATTATGGAATGTCAGAAGTCCACAGTAATTACACCTCATTCATCCTCTCCTGATAATGGATTATACACTCTAGGGCTACTAGCTGGATTTTGCAGGAGGATGTAGACTGACTTCTTGCTGGAGAGAAAAACCACTCTCGTTTTATAAGGATTTTATTAAAGCTGTGATGCAACTGCATGCAAATTACACCGGTGGGATTTGCGATGTGGAAGCGCATCACTTCACCAACGAAACATAATACAGTGACATTTCCGAAAGCAGTAGTTTAGGTGGATAGCGTCTTTGAAAAGGGCAAATATAAACCTCCTTCTTATCAGCATCTAGCTCAGCCAGCTTTAAATATACCTTTATATTCAGCCAGTGTTGAACACCTTGCCTGGTGACAAGGAACAGATTGCACGCACATACACACACCTTGCACATGCTCCTAAGCAGTACACACTTGTAAATTAGGCGCTCAGAAACTCATAACATTGAATTAGCGAGCTGCCTTGTTCTATAATTCATGCTTTTACACTCACACACAGAGAGAGGAACACTTCTCGGCCTGAACAGAATTTCGATTAAGCTCAACCTTTACGCTGTGATCATGATTTAGACTGTGCTGCCACCAGCAGGAGCAGTATTTTTAACAAGATTTACCACGCACAATACACACAAGCCTCTGACTCTTAACTAAATTACAGCCCACAGCATGGAAACTACAGTAAACAGTGTGACACTGGAACTTGTTTCGTTGCTTATTGTTAGTGTGCATTCTACCGAGGATTGTTTTGGATTATGTCTTTTTCTGCTTTATTTAAATATAATTTTACATTTAAGTTTATGCATTTGGATAAAAATGAATTCAAAAACTACATTCGAGGTACACATTTTACTTTTCTAAACTAAAATAACTAAAATATAAATGCATATAAAAAAAAATAATAATCATAAATAGCTAGTTATATTGATATCACCTTTCTATCCTGTGATTATGTACAGTACGTATTATATACATATGCATGCATTTTTCAGTTTTCGTCCACTTTTATGATGTTTTTGTATTTTTTAAAGACAAAAGAAATAATCATTTAATCATTTAAAGTCTAAAATATTCAGTTAAATGATTGCAAATGCACTGAAACGCATTCAGAAAGACAGTCGAACAACTTTACACTTCATAAAAATTAGTGAACTATCCCTTTAATTAAGTCATGGCCCACGGCATGTAAACTAAAGTGAACTGTGAAACAAGCCCTTGTTGAGTTGGCATGTGTTCTACTGAGAATAGTCTCTTTCCTTTTCTCTCTCAGTGTCCTTCCCTACAGTCCACACTTTTATAACGTTTAAATCCTCTAGTTCAAGACAAACTCAAAGGTCAGACAGACTCTAATACTCTTCTCAGAGCCCAGCGGCTCAAACTGGCTCAGAGAACTGCACACCGTATCATAATACACACTGGAGGGAAATAAAGAGACACATATACAAACAGATTTGAGTTACCCAAATGTCTTTATTCTCTCACCTCTCGGGGTATTTTACTGCTGTGTTCAACAGAGCACAGAGCAATTAAACAGTAAACAGTTACTCTGTGGTGGTTAATTGGATGATTTGAACTTTTATTTAGAGGTTCTTGGCTGAAAGTCGTTTAAAGGTTCATAAAGGATATCTTAAACCATTTTAGACCATGGCGCACTCTGTATCTCAGCTTAACAATAGCACTGAATATCCTCGACCTAACGGCTACGATTTAACAGCCGTTAAATAGCTCTTCGTGTTACTGCCTCGTGAAGGTGAAAGGTCGCTGTAGAAACACTAATCAACCAGAACTGACTGTTACTGGCTGGAAACAATTCACTTGAGTTTAATTGGTTGACAAGAATGAAATTTGTTGCTTGAGAGAGATGAGATGTGTATAGATAGTTGATTTTCAAACCTAGAAGGTCTGTGTGTGACTCGTACTATACCAAATATGACAATTAAAATAAAATTATTTTTTTCCAACATGTGACCAACTGTGAGCTATGTATGTGTATTATTATATGCATGCCATATTTTTTGTATTTTAATGTGTCACGCAATTCAGTACAATTCTGATTGCATTCTATTACAAATTGTATTTTTATGGGTTTCTTAAAAGATGGCTTTAATGCTCACTGAGGCTGCATTTATTAAATCATAAATAGTTAAAATGGTAATACTGTGAAATGTTATTACATGGTAAAATAAGTTTTCTATTTGAATACATTTTGAAATTTAATTTAATTTGTGATGGCAAAGCTGAACTTTCAGCAACATTTCACATGATTCTTCAGAAATCATTATAATATGTTGATTTGCTGCTCAAGAAACATTTATTATTATTATGTTGAAAACAGTGGTGCTTAATTTTGTTTAGAATAAAATAAAATAAAGAGTTAAAAAGAACAGTGTTCATTTGAAATACATTTTTTTTAACATTTAAGTGTTTATAGTCACTTGTCAGTTTTCCAAATCCTTGCTGAAAGAAAGTAATAATTTTTTTTTTTTTTTTTTATTGTACGGAGCCCAAACATTTACAGCACCGTATATTGCATTATGCCACTGAAAAATAACAAAAAGGCTATCATGAAATTTTTACTGGGATAAACAACACCTTTGATTACTGTGCTATGAGACATGTGGAAACTATATTATTTTTTTTGTATTTTATTATGTAATGGCATTCAGACAAGTAGCGTCGGTTTTCAAGTGCCAAAATACATCGAGGCCACTCTGCATGGGTGTGCATGAATAAAAAAAGTGTGCAAGAAAATGAAATTCAAGTTCGATCTCATATGAAGCACAGAAAAAGCATGCAGTTTGTGAAAGTCATGCTGAACACTCCCTCAACCCAGTGAGCGAGAGCGTGGGATGAGAGAAATGGAGTAGGAAGGCGTCCAGGCCTTTGTTGATGCGTCTCTGATAGAAACTGTTCTGTTATCAGCCCCCAGCTGAGTTAAATTACACTCTTTATTAGATGAATAAGGCAGCGTGTGTTGATACTATGAGTGTACAGTAATTGGATGCTTGTCAACGCGGCAGCTTTGATTATAGAGTCATTTCCATCTAACTCTCACTCAATCTCTCGTTCTCTTTTTTTCTCTCTTTCCACCTCTGTCTGCTTGATGTTTAAAAGATGACCTGTCCTAATGAGCCAGGTACGGCTGAAGACCGTGTCATAGATAAGGAAGGCCTTTATGAATACCTGATTGACGGCAGTGTTGATCATTTAAATGTGAATAGAAAGAACTGATTATTATAGTTCATACTGATGAGTATGCCATCAGTGAGAGGACTAATGGAGGTCATTAAAACTGCAGATAATCCTGGAAGTGAGCGTGTGTTGTGTTACAATCGATAGGGGATTTTATTGCTACTTAAATTGTCACAGACTATTGAGAGAGTAACTGTCCGGTATAATCTCTTCTCTGTGTGTTTGTGTGTGTGTGTGTTTAGGTGGCAACAGAGGAGGGGTGTTTGCTCTCGGCTTGGTTCAGGGAGAGTGGAAACTGTACGTTAAACGACCGTTAGACCGCGAGGAACAAGAACAGTACCTCATCAATGTCACGGCGACAGACGGACTCCATGTTTCCACGGCAGCCGTAGAGGTCATGGTCATCGACACCAACGACAACAGCCCCGTCTGTGACCCGGTGAGTTAAAACTCTAAAGTGCATTCGGTGGAAATGTGTAGAAGTCGTCAGAACTGGTTCTTCTGCTGTTTTTTCAGTTGGCTCAAAATCCAGATTTCAAATCTACATGGTAAACATGAATGATTACAAGCCAAAGCCAGGAATATTTTTGGAACCAGTGAAGACTATTTCTGCAGCCAAGAAGTCTAGGGGAAATTATCTATGAGCATAAAACATGACCTTGTTGAAAACCAGGCCAGTCTTTTTTAGCAGGGGGCATTTGGTTTGAGCCTCAACCCTAGATTTTTGAGCATTAGAAGTGTACCATTTTTGAGTAAATAAAGTGTAAAATGTACATAAATAAAGAAATGTTGCCATTTTAGTTCAAATGCAACTACAATCCAAAAGCATTTAAACATAAATGAAATCTTTTTTGGTTTTTGGATTATACTGTAGTTAAAATGGCCAAGAAAGTTTGCATTGCAACATGTTGATTCCAAAACCAAACATTCAGATGTGCCCAAAAACTTCAAGACTTGAAATGCAAGTGTTACAGCCAAAACATTCAATTAAAACTTTCAGACATGCCTGAGTTTGCCAAAAATGAATGCATTGAGAGTTTGCCTGAAATCTTTGCCTGTGATGGCCAAAAGCATTTGAATGTCCAAACATGTTCAAATCAGATGTTCAGATGTGCCCACAATGGCCAAAAAATGTCTGAATGCACCCAAAATGATTAAATCAGATGTTTATACATGCCTGTAATGTTGGAGTGTGGCTGTGATGCTCCTGTGATTGCCAGAAATGTTCAAACCAGGTGTTCAAAATGATGAAACAAACATTTGAATGTTGTTGTAATGGCCAGAAATGCTTGAATTTATCTACGATGTCCAGAAACCTTTAAATCAGGAGTTTAAAGATGAGTGTTTGAATTTACCTACAATAACCAGAAGGTTTTGAATGCTCCTGCAATGGCCAAAAACGTTAAAATCAAATGGCCTAAAATTATTAAATGTAATATATAAAATGTACTTACGATGGTCAAAAATGTCAGAATATGTGCATAATATGATCATTTTTTTAAAATGATTGAATTTAATGTTTGAATATGGTTACAATAGCCAAAATTTTTGCATGTTCCTTTGATGGCCAAAAAACAAAGAAATCCGTATTTTCGTATATACCTATAATGGCCAAAATGATTGATTCTATTATTTCAATGGGGCTTGCGGTGGCCAAAAAAAATCAATTCAGATGGTGTATATGGTGGTTAAAAATTATCTAATTCAATGTTGAAATGGCCAAAAAAAATAAAAAAATTAAATGCACATTTGCTCAAGTTTATGCGTCAAAGATTTTTGCATGCATATACTGAAGGGTGATGGAAAATGTTCAATAAATTTGATCAATACAGATCATTCATATGTGCATTTAATGGGCAAAAATGACTGAATTAAATGTTTGAATGTACGTATGATCCCTGCAATAGAACCATCACAGAAAAGTCTAATGGTTTCCACAAATAGCATTAGAAACATTACAAAATACCATAAAACATTTTGTGACTTATTCCATTAGGATTTATTGGTTTTAACAAGCCACCAATAGAAAGTGACCAGTTACCAATAGAGACCCACAGGGTCCATTATAGTTTCATTAAAACCAATACAAGATTACCATTATAACCAGTAAAACCATTACAAATTGTGTAATGGTGTCTATTGTTTTTTTGTTAGTTTTTTCAGCAGGGATGGCCAGAAATGTTCAAATGCAGTATTCAAATGCCTTCAAAACAGTTCATAAACTGATCATTTCTCCCAAACATTTTCATTTCGCGCTCCATTTTTGGCACTGAAAACATGAGTAAAGAAGTGCTCTTGACACTTTACAGCACAAGCCAACCTGAATTTGAAGCCTGAATCTGATCGGAGCTTTGTAATGAGTGTGTTTTGTGCCTGCAGGCCGTGTACTCGGTGTCCGTGTCTGAAGACGTCACCATAAATAAGCAAATCCTCCGGGTCAGAGCTACAGACGCTGACACGGGTGCAAACGCACAGATCCAGTTCTCCCTGTTCGGTTCTGGAGCAGAAGACTTCATCATACACCCACACACAGGTTTGTGAGTCCGATTTGAAGAAATGTCCTGTTTATAATGCTGCTGTTTGTTTATAAGTCTCTTTTATTCTGTTGTGTAGGCGAGCTGAAGACCGCCGCGGCGCTGGACCGTGAAAAGGTGGCGCAGTACTCTCTTGTTGCCCGTGCGACGGACAGCGGTGGTTTGTGGTGCGAGGCTGAGGTTGTGGTGGTTCTCTTGGACGTGAATGACAGTCCGCCGATGTTTAGCATGCCTCATTACACCGCTAGCGTCTATGAAAACACCGCCACTAAAGCTCTGCTGACCCGAATACAAGCCATAGACCCTGATCTGGGTACGAGCGTGTCATTTTGACGTTTGAGCTGTGACAGCATAATAGTAGGATTTAAAAGAAAGTCATCTAGCTTAGAACTGCTTATGTGCAGTTAAACCTGAATGGATTGTGTATGTGTTTTATTTTGCAGGTGTTAATCGTAAAGTGGTCTATTCCCTTGTTGATTCGGCTGACGGGTTCTTCTCCATTGATAAATCATCTGGGATTGTTGTTTTGGAGCGTCTGCTGGACCGCGAGGTTCAGTCTTCATACCGTATAACGGTCCGTGTGTCAGATCAAGGCGTTCCCGTTCGCCTCTCTTCCCTTGCGAACTTAACGATCACAGTTTTGGACATTAATGACAATCCGCCCGTGTTTGAGAGGAGGGACTATCTGGCCACGCTTCCTGAAGATGTGGCAGTGGGTACAGAAGTGGTACAGGTTTATGCTGCCAGTAAAGACATTGGCACCAACGCTGATATTTACTACAACATCCGATCCGGAAACCAACAGGGCCATTTCACCATCAACATCAACACAGGTGAGATGCATTACATATTTACTCTATACATGAATATGTTGAAATGAGATGATAAACATAACATAAAATACCAACATTTTGAATAAAGATTTTTTAAATGTTTCATATTTGCATATAGTGGCCAAAAAGTATGGAATTGAACATATGAATGTTCTTATAATCCACCTCTGGTAGCCAGAAATGTTAAAAATCTGATGTTCATACAGTACATGCCAATAATGGGCAAAACTTATTGGATTTAATATTGAAAAGTGCCTGCAATTTCCAAAAATGTTTGAATGCACCTGTTGTGGCCAGAACTGCAGCTGATAGAATATGCGCTGGAGCACGATGTTTCTACAAAAGCAGATTGTGGAGACATTTTTATCGTCTACGATAAAACATCCTCACATCGCACACCCCTAATCCCCGGATAATATCAAATTATATCCTATAGATTCACTCTATAACAAGATTTGTATTTTGTGTCTTGTACAGGTGCCATCTCTGTATCTCGACCGCTGGACTTTGAGTCCTGCAAGGATTATTTCCTAACAGTGGAAGCAACTGATGGCGGGACTCCGCCCCTTAGTGCTGTTACCATGGTGAACATCAACCTGACAGACGTCAATGACAACGCCCCCATGTTCAGCCGCGACGCCTACAGCGTGTCCATCAGCGAGGACGCTAACATAGGAGACACCGTGGTCAAGGTAACCACGCACGAAATTCACATACAGCACGTCTTATTTTTGTTGTCTTTGAGATCCACAGTATAATTGGTGATTGATCGCAATCATCTAGGTGACGGCGGAAGACGTCGACAGCCAAGCGAACAGCGACATCCTGTATTCCATCGTCAGCGGCGACCGAGAGAACCAGTTCTTCATCGAGCCAATCACGGGCCAGATCAAAGTCAACAAGCAGCTGGACCGAGAAACGGTGAGGATTGTGGGACGTCGGCATTAAAGGCATCAGATAGATCAAAATCCCCACAAAGACTATATTTTAAATGAGACTGATCAGGGAACAGCTGAAGAGGAGAAGAAATCAAATCCTTCACGGCAGACATCCACACAGTAAAGCATTTAATATCAGACACAGTGTCACAGTGTTTCATTTAATATGAAGAGATTAAAATAATAGCATTACACCTGTGAAACCCCACATTCTAGATAAAAACATTAGGATTTTGGAGTTAGCTTTAAGTAAAACATATGAAATGTTTAAAATAACCCTTATGTATTTTATTTATAAATTCTGTTAATTTTGTTTTAAGTATTATTTCAGTCTTCATTTCTTATTTGATATCCTACATTTTTTATAAAAAAGGAACAACTGCGATTATTTAAATTTTTTTTGTAACATTATAAATGTCTTTACTGTCACTTAATCAGTAATAAGTTTAATGTGTTCTTACTGGAAGTATTAATTTATTTAAAAATAAAATGACTGAAACCAAATGTAGTAAAAAAAAAAAATATATATATATATATATATATATGTGTGTGTGTGTGTGTGTGTGTGTGTGTTTATGTGTATATATAGTGGTACATGATGTTATATAACTGCAACCACTAGATGGTGCTAAAATTTACAAGCAGACTTTCCTTTTCAATCCCAAGTCAATTAGCTTAATGAAGTCATTGTTGTCTTCAGCTTACTGAGTCTGTGCAATTATAGATGGTTAAAAGGGGTCAAATCATTTCCAGCCTCTTTTAAAATAAGACTTTGATGAATGATGTAGACTTAGTTTTGAAACGTTCAGTCGTTCCTCTATAAAGGCCATTAATTGTAGCTAATTTTCAACAAAAGAGAAAATAATGATTCATTTGGAAAATTAATCCCTTTCTGAATAATGCTTAACATTATAATTGGAGTTTAAATGCCACAAATGTCAGTGTTTTTGAATGAACAGCAAAGAAAATCGGATGAAAAATAGCAAAAAGAAGAGAAAGTGACAGCAGGGAGTTACAAACCCTATCTGTCTGTATGTATGGAGCTTCAGATCGTCCGTCAGCCTGTCATGAACTATTTATGACACAGTCAGAGTGAAAGAGAATATATAGATGTGTGTTCATCTCTTTACTTTGTACTTTTTTTCATCTCTTATTCTGTAGGTTTTAAACCTCTCTCTCTGTGTATCTGTAGATGGCTGGTTACTCGTTGTCTGTCAGAGCGCTTGACAGCGGGACGCCTGCGATGTCCTCAACCGTTCAGGTCAACATCGACATCTCTGACGTCAACGACAACCCGCCCACCTTCACTCCAGCCAACCACACTGCTGTAATACAGGTGCGATATAATGAGTGACAGCTAAATCAGCCAATCACGTTCAAGCAATTCCAGCAGTTGAATGTGAGCTTTACTCATTAACAGGAAAACAAGCCTTTGGGAACAAGTGTCCTACAGCTGTCCGTCATCGATAAGGACGCCAGCCACAACGGCCCGCCTTTTCATTTCCAGATCCTATCAGGAAATGAGGGGGCGTGGTTTAAACTGGATAGAGAGGGGCTGCTGACATCTAATAAGGTGTTTCGTAGGTCCGAGGGCACAGATTATGTCATTCACGTACAGGTAAAGAACAAAAAAGTTAAATAAATTGCATTCACTAGACTACACTAGCAAAAAAAAAGTTTTTTTAAAGTTTGAAAGTCTTTAGTGCTCACCAAGACTGAATTTATTTAATGAAATATACAGAAAAAAGCAGTAATATTGTAAGATATTATTACAATTTTAAATCACTGTTTTCTATGTGAATATATTTTCAAATGTCATTTATTCCTGTGATAAAACGCTGATTTATTCCAGTCTTCAGTGTCACATGATCACTCAGAAATCAAATTAATATGCTAATTTGCTGCTCAGTAAACATTTCTGATTATCTTTTCTTTTTTTTTTAAAGGAAACTTGAGGATACATTTTATTTAAATGCAGAATTTGGATTAAATACAAACTATATTTCTATGGTTGTGATTGACGCTTGATTCAGCCAATCACTGTCCGCTGTTTCCCCCCATAGGCCAGTGATTCGGGCAGGCCGCCCCTGTCGTCGATGGCGAGCGTGTTGGTGCGTGTGATAGAGGAGAGCGTGCACAAGCCAGTCGCGTCACCTTTACACGTGCACATCGTGACCATGGAGGACGAGTTTCCAGGAGGTGTGATCGGTCAGATCCACGCCACAGACCAGGACGCCTTTGATATTCTCACCTACGGACACACACACCAGCAGAGCAGCCTGTTCAAGGTATACCAGTGTGTGATCCACTGGTTTGTGTTTCCATTATGCATGCATCACATTGATATTTTCACACTTTTTCTCACTCATTCTCATGTTTGAGATTGAGTCCAAATTGAAGTCCACTAAAATCTTAAAGCAATTATCATTCAGTTATAATTATTATCGAGTTATTATTATGAATTAGTAAAACATTTATTATACAAATGAGAACGTGGACCACAGAACCATTCATAAGCTGCACAGGTATCTTTGTAGCAATATCCAATAAAACATTGTATGGGGCAAATTTATAGATTTTTCTTTTTTGCCGAAATCATTAGGATATTAGGTAAAGATCATGTTCCATAAATATATTTTGTAGATTTCCTACTGTAAATATATTAAAACTTAATTTTTTATTAATAATGTGCATTGCTAAGAACATCATATAGACAACTTCAAAGATGATTTTCTAAATGTTTAGATTTTTTTGCACCCTCAGATTCCAGATTTTCCAATAGTTGTATCTCAGCCAAATATTGTCTGATCCTAAAAAACCATACATCAGTGGAAGCTTATTTATTCAGCTTTCAGATGAAGTATAAATCTCAATTTAAAAAACAATGACCCTTATGACTGGTTTTGTGGTCCAGGGTCTAAAGAAATATAATTAATAACTTGTTTTTGTCAAAAGAAAAAAAAAACCTATGAAAATGAAGTGATGGGATTGATGGGAATTTTGCACAACTAAGAAATACTTTCAAATCATAACTACCATAACATTTAGAATCTTTAAAGTTCATGCATTTTTCATAGTTTTACTCGTAATTCATTCATATGCACAATTTTTTCTAATTTCAGCCTTTTCAACATTCTATTTAAATGTTTTTGTTGTTGTTGATGATGATGTTTTTACAATGAGAAATATTAATTATTATTAATTTATATTCATTCATTTGCATACATCCATAATCCAATTTTACAATACAACATATTAATTACAAATGTCAAGATATTATATGTTATATTTTTTAATAAATAACATCAGAGCAGCCTACAAAGTAAAAGTGAAATAAGAATCCATAAAGTGAAATCCATTGTACCTACTACCATTTGGTTCTACAGTCAGAGAGATTAAAATGATTGTCCATATACAAATATACAGCAGGTTGTGAATGCATAACACAGTTTTCAGCTATTACAGTTGTGCGGAAAAAGAAGAATATACGTGTGTGTGTGTTCACGATTAATCACATCCAAAATAAAATATTTAGTTTTCATACTATATGAGTGTGTACTGTGTATATTAATGATGTATATGTAAATACAAACACATGCATGTACATATTTAAGAAAAATATGTTTATATATTGAATATATTTATATATAATATATAATTATAGAAATGTATGTATATAATAATTCACATAATAAATAACACACATATATTATGTACACAAAAACTTTTATTTTGGATGCAAGTAATCATTTGACAGCACTTATTTAGTTACATATATATATAATGTTTGTATAATTATATACAGATAGAATAAAATTAACTGTAAAATATTTCATAAATTGCATTTTACTTTTAGTAAATTTATTTTATTCTATCAGACATTATCAAAAATCAACAAAACTCTAATTTTGAGTTAATAGGGTGAATCAAAATTGTTGAGAAATCTTATTCTTTTTCTGGTGCAGGTGAGTCCTCGAGACGGTCGCATCATCGCTCTGAGCGGCTTGGACGCGGGCCGCTACAGTCTCAACGCTACGGTAACAGACGGCCGCTTCACTGTGAACGTGCCCGTGAGCGTGCATGTAGAGCAGGCCTCGGCCGAGATGCTCCACGAGGCCGTGACCATCCGTTTCGACCGGGTCTCCCCTCACGACTTCGTGTCCCGTCACCTCCCCTCGGTCAGACGCGTCCTGTCCAGTGTGATGGCGACGCCGCGGGCCGACGCTCTGCACGTGCTCAGTGTGCAGCCGGTGGAGTCCACGGGACAGCTGGATCTGCTGGTGGCGGTGGAGACGGTGGACGGCGGTGGGTTCTACAAGGCAGCGCTGGTGACACAGAAGCTGAGCTCGGCGCGCAGACAGCTGGACCAGGTTCTGAGAGTCTCAGCGGTTCTGGATAAGAACTGCTCGGGTCTGGACTGCAGAGAGGCTCAGTGTGAACAAACCATCACGCTGGACTCACACAGTCTGCTCACATACAGCTCCACCAAAACCAGCTTCGTGTCGCCCAAGTTCCACAGGAACACGCGATGCGTGTGCAGCGGTGAGTGAACAAATCTTTCACCCGGGATCATTTCAAACAACATTTTTCATTTAAAAGCCCGTGTTTTCCAGCACAGTTTAATGCTTTTATTCAAACTGAATGACAAAACAGGAACACAGTATGAATATAGGCTTTTATATTCTTGGTATTTCTGATGTAATTTTGACAAAAAAAAAGTTTATTCATTTATGTATTTAACTAATAGAATGTTGTTTGACTATGTGAACCATTAAAGAATAGAATGTATTTATAGATTTAAGTACTAGAATTTTAATATTAGAATTTATTTATTTTAATATACGTTTTTAATAAAAACTGTACTTATATTTAATTAACCATAGTTCAATTTGTAATTCTTGAAATTTCAACAAGTATGTTAATGAGGGGTGTTATTGATTTAGATTTTAATTTAAGTTGGAGTTAGAGCATTTAAGTATATTAATAATAATTGATTTATTTAAATACTTTTTAGTTATCTCGTGGCATATTTGGAGTTTTGATTAATATTTATGTTTACATATGAGTTTATGATAAAATGTATGATTTAAGATTGTAAGATAAATTAATTAATTTATTGCATATGTGCAATTTTAGTTTCAAGATCATACATTTTAATAAAGTTTTAAATTAGAAATTTTATGAATCATGATTTCTTAATGTAAATGTGTAAACACAGGTTTTGCACCAAAATAAATAAACAAATGCAAATCAAATCAAATAGTAAGCGAGGCATGTGGGTTGGACAAACACTATTGTTAATGTATGGAAATATTGCCACGAGTCTCTTCATCAATTACATGGTGCTGTTTGACTATTTGAACCATTTAACCCTTTCCATCACACATATTTTGGAATAAATATTGAGGCAGTTTCTAAACAACTCTAGCACTGTGCTGATTCTCAATCACAAAAGCAGTTAAAACCTAAAATTACACAAGTAAAACTTTCCTGAACACAAGGTTAAAAGCCCATCTTTAAAAGACGTTAACGCAGGGTTAAGCCTTTACATAAGCCACCTATCAAACATGCACTTACAAAATGACACTCTCGAACACGGGCCACGTCCTCGCACTCATAAACAGCGGGAACTGAAACACATCGTTTAAATTAGGAAAACTATTTGTGGTCAGTATTATCACAGTACACCACTATAACGGTTGTCATTTCTCCCTCTCTTTCTCTCAGACGGGAGTTGTTCTGCTGCGTCGGAGGTGTGTGTGGAAATGAGATGTCCCGGTGACATGCAGTGTGTGGGAACGGACAGCAGCAGGGGGCCGTACGCGTGCCAGTGTCCCCCGGGCAAACTGGGAGAGTGTGCAGGTAACATATAACCCTGTGTGAAAGCTCTTTATGTGTGATATATAATGTGGCACCTTCTTACAATATGAGCCGTTTCCCTTTCAGTGACTGATGTTTTGTGTGTGTGTGTGTTGTTCAGGACACACCTCTCTGAGCTTCTCTGGGAACAGTTATATCAAGTACAGAGTGACGGATGGAGAGAGGAGCGGAGAGATGAAGTTAGCGCTCCGCATCAGAACGCTGCAGAGCAAGGGAATCATTATGTACACGCGTGCAGATCCGTGCAGCGTGCTGAAGGTACACACCATCAAACACTCTTATAGCATTCATATACTTTAGTCTAATGACTTTTTAACATGGAAAGGAAGTGAAAAGACATTATGAAATCTTAATAAACGTCTTTGCTGCTCACCCAGGCTGCATTTACTTGATTGAAAATATAGTGAAACAGCAGTAATATGAAACATTATTTTAATTTATAATAATTGTTTTCTTGTTTGAATATATTTTACTATGTAATTTATTCCTGTGATCTAAAGCTGAATTTGCAGCGTATTTTATCCAGTCTTCAGTGTGACATGATTCTTCAGAAATCATTCTAATATTCTGCAATAAACCTTTATTATTATTATCAATGTTGAAAACAGTTCATATTAATATTTTTGTAGAAACCATGATAAAAAACTTTTTCAGGATTCTTTGGATAGAAAGTAAATTATAAAAAAATCTCATTTTTGAAAAAAATCTCTCTCTCTCTCTCTCTCTCTCTCTCTCTCTCTCTCTCTCTCTCTCTCTCTCTATATATATATATATATATATATATATATATATATATAATAGACTTTATTTATTTATTTGTTCGTAGTGAATAAATAATTTATTTATTTACCACAAATTTATGAGAAGTAGAGTACAGTATTGCAGTATTTGTTTTATATTATTGGTGACATAATGACAATAATATTTATACATATTGTTTTGACTATTAAGCAGAAAGTGTTGGATCTTTTAAATGGATTTGGAACTTTTGTGTAAAAAAAAATAAATACAAAAAATTTGAAGCTCAGTTATTGATACAATTTTCCTGATTTGATTCTATTCTGATTCACAAACTCTCAGTTTGATTTCATTTGATTCAATTCGGATTCATTTTGGTATATTTTAGCTATCATGTCTTGCATACATTTCAGTTTGCTTACATATTCTTACATTTAAACTTTCTGCTAATGCTGGAAATTGTACAGAATAGTTTTTTAGACTGAGCCAAATAAGTCACTGAACTTTTCCTTAAAGGAACCGACTCATAAGAGTAATTCAATGCCAGGGCTTGTGTGTTGATGAAAAGCTAATAATTAATCAAATCATAAAAATGAAAATCTATAATAAATCATTTTAAAAGAAGTACAATAAATGTAACATGAACGTGCAAATCTGTTGATAAATGAAATGTTTTATGTTGAGTTTGAATGAAACAAGTTTAAGAATCTCTGATTTAGGGGATTGCTATATGTTTGCTTTGCATGCCATTGTTTCACAATGTGATCTTTTTAATCCATCACATTCAACACAGACTGTATCTGTGCTTGATTGACAGATCGAAGAGGGAAAGCTGTGGTTCCAGCTGGATTGTGGCAACAGTCCCAGGAGCATGGGGATCTCCGGCCGTCCGGTCAACGACGGGAGCTGGCATCACGTTATCCTGGAGCTGCGAGGAAACTACAGCAGTCTTTCTCTAGACGACATGTACGTGGAGCGGCGTCTGGCCACGACCAAACACCGACCACTGGGAGCAGATTTGTCCATTTATTTCGGAGCGCAGGTGTCACCCCCGGACGGCCGTAGCTTGACGGAAAGAAAGGGTCCGCGGGTCACCAACGGCTTTCAGGGCTGTTTAGACTCCGTGGTTCTGAACGACAACGAGCTCCCGCTGCAGAACAAGCGCAGCCCGTACGCAGAGGTGGTGGGTCTGACGGATCTCAAGCTGGGATGTGTTCTCTATCCGGACGCGTGTGCCGCTCAGCCCTGCCTCAACAGCGCCACCTGCGTCAGCCTGCCGTCTGGAGGTGTGTGTGTGTGTGTGCGTGTGTGTGTGTGCGTGTGTGTGTGTGTGTGTGTCCAAACCCTGCTTAACTCACCAGAAATGTCTGTTCTTAGGATTGTGCCATGATTCATGTTAACGTTATAATTAAAGCTCCTGGTTGCTTCATTTAGTCTCCAGTTAATCTGCTTGTGTGATGTAATTCCTCTGGTTAACAAGCTTTGCTCAGTTTTAGCGTGAGTCAGATCAGCTCAGCTTCTGTCTGTCGAGTGAAGCCGTAACTCACATCTTCTGCGTCTGATGGAGACCGAATGAGCAATTATCATGATTAAATCAGCGGCAGCTTTCCGCATGCTCTCGAGTACATCTCATCCCATCGTGCTTTCTCTCGCGTTTCTTCTCCTCTTGTGTCATCTCTTTTCCTTCCTTTTATCGCCTCATCATTCAGTCTTCTCGTGCCATGTTTTCACCTGGTCTCTTCTCGTCAGTTACTTTCTCCTCAAATCTCGTCTCTTCTTGTCTCATCTGTTCATGTCTCTCACCTCTTATCTTATCTTCTCATTTAGTTTGTTCGTCTCTTCTCGTCTCACCTCATTTCTCCTACTTTCTCCAACTCTTACATTGTTTTCGCATCTCATCTCATGTCTTCTCATCTTCTCCTCTTTTCTCCGTCACTTCTCGTCTCTGTTTTTGTCTATTACTACTCTTTTCTCATCTATTTTCTCGTTTCCCTTTTCGTCTCTTTCCTTTTTTGACTCTTTTTATCTATTAACTCTCTGTTTCACTGCAGTAGGTAACTTTTGTAAAAAAAATATATTTTTTACATATTTGTTAAACCTGTCATTATGTCCTGACAGTAGAATATGAGACGGATAATCTGTGAAAAAATCAAGCTCCTCTGGCTCCTCCCAGTGTCCTATTGCCATTTGCAGAAATCCATCGCTCCTGTTAAGAAACAACCAATCAGAGCTGCGGTCCGTAACTTTGTTTGTGTTCAAAATTTAGAAAAATGTATATAATACGTGAGTACACCATGAATCCATTTTCCAAACCGTGTTTTTAGCTTGTCCTGAATCACTAGGGTGCACCTAAAATAAGTGTTTATATTCGGACTATTTTAGATTGCTTCGGAGGTACCGCGGCGGAGTAACCCAGTACCTTTGTGATTCTTCATAGACAAACAGAGAGAAGTAGTTCCGGCTACGATGTTCTTCCGCAAGACGCAAGCAGTTCTGTTTATTAACCGCTAGAGCATCAAAAATTACCGACTTCAGCTTTAATCTAATCAGTTCTTATCTCGTCGTCTTTTCGTTTTTCTTTTTCTCCCCTCTTACTATCTATTCTCTCTTTGTCTTTTCTCATCTATTTCTCCTTTAGCCCTCTCGTCTGTTTTTTTTCCTCCTCTTCTCTTTTGGTTTCTTCTTTAGTCCCGTCTCGACCTCTCTTCTGTTTTCTCCATTTTTCATCGATCTAATCTAGTCTTGTTTCCTCTTTCTCTCACTGGCTCTGATGAATGGAGCAGGGTGTTGTGGGTGTTTTGGGAGTTGTTGTGTTGCTGTACTCGTCCTGTTTGTAAAGGTCGCTCGTGCAGGAGTGTGCGCGCGTGTCTGTGTGTTTGTTTTTGTGGGGAGACCTGATAAGACCAGCGCACTGTTTGCTCACTGACATTTTCCACGCGATTTCCCACCGGCGTGTGAACGTGTGTCTGCCTCTCTCCCGTGTTTCTCTCAGGTTATTCGTGCAGTTGCAGCGCTCCGTACACCGGAGGACGCTGTGAGACCGAGATCAGCGTCTGTACACCGAGCCCGTGTCAGAACGGAGGTGTGTGTAAACCCATCGGGAACGCCTTCATCTGCAGCTGCAAGAGAGGATACACCGGCGGGACGTCAGTCTACTAACCTTTCACTTCTTGATCCAAAAATATCCCACATGATGTTCTTAAGAATGCATTTAATTCCATACTAAATGGGGGAAGAAAGTTTTTTGATGACTGATTTGTTTAAAAACAAAAACAATTTACATACAGTTTTTAGATATATTTATGAATAAATATAAAATATATCTGTATTCTATTCATCTAAAATATTTATATTGAGAGAATATACACTTTATTTAAAAGTATAAGTATAAATAGGGATTCATTATAAAACTGTAATAATTGTAGCAGAACAGATGTATATGTATATTCAAATGTAATACATTTTAATAATTTGACATACATTTACAATTTAAATACACATACATTTACATATTATTAAATTATAATTCATAGTAATAATAATAATAACTATTATTATTATTATTATGTTCTTTTAATATTTCATATATTAACAAGTCTATATTCTTTCTGTCACTTGATGGATGGATGGATGGATAGATAGATAGATAGAAAATGGATGGACTGATAAGTATTGTTATTATTATTATATTTCATATATTTAAAAGTCTATATTCTTTCTCTCTAGATATGTAATATTTAACATGTAATATAGAATTTTATTGTGAAATTGTAGTGTTATTAGTAAAATACATGTGTATTTAAATATTTAAAATAATTTGATTTTAACTGAATAACCTTAAAAATAATTGTTATATTTTATATCTTATTATGGGATAATAATTTATTTTATTTTCTGTGTAGTTGTAAACGATGACGCTGTGTGTGTTTGATGTACATAGTCAATTATATAGATGAACTTAAACTTTCCAAAGTTAAGAGCTGCCAACAGAATTTAATAACCAGCATCTGTTCTTTTCTAAAACATGTACTCGAGTCTGTTTGTGTTGGCAGCGCACCATGAAAAACTGGCACAGGTTTAGCACTGACTTGCATGCCATGTTTGCATACATACTGAAGCTTGCGTGTCCTCCGTGTACAGTTTTAAACCGCTGCTGTAACGCGTTTCTCAGTTGTCTTCACTGTCTGTGGCCACAAGAGGGCGGCATCAGTCTGTCCACATTAGAGCAGCAGGAGTCTTTTTTAAAGATGGTTTATAGAGGAGATTATACTGCTGCAGTCTCTCTTGGCTTATGCTAATGTAGTTCATTACAGACCACAGACACTTTTATTTGGAAATTTTGCGCTATTGAGACGACTACACACAGACATCAGAGCGAGTTAAACATGGCCTTCATGCGTGTCTTTTATCACAGCTGAGACACACACACACACACACACACTTCTCATAAATTATATAGTATATGGGTACCTTGAAGACAAAATGAAATGTAAATGAAAATTTAATCTGTGGACCATTAAAGGGAATATTAGTATGATGTGTTTAATATATTAGTGTAATAGTGTTATAATAATAATAATAATAATAATATTATAGGTGCATATGTTTGTGTGTGTGTGTGTGTACATATAAGGTAAATAATATTGATTCAAACATAACTAAAAGTTTAATTGGAAATAAAACTTATTTTATTTCAGATACAGTAGTTCAGATTATTTTATTTTAACCTTTTAACTTATTTTGACCTAACAACACAAAATTACAAAACGAAAACAGAATATGTTCAAATAAAATATAACGCTTAAAACTGTTATAGTATATTAATTATATATACCCCCACACACAAAATTTAATATATAATTTAATAAAATATGAAATATAAAAATATATATTTATACAAAATAATTGTACTCTTGTTGTAGTAATAAAATAAAACAATTATCATCTGTGTTGCCTGTGTGCTCTAAACTTGTTTATAAAGCAGTGAATGTTACATTTTGATTAAAATTTTATGAAAAAGCCCAGCAATATTTATTATGGAAGTAAACAAGGTCACATTTGATTTCACATGGTCTTTAATGGCTCTTTGAAACACACTGATTAGCTTCCAGAAATGGCTGAAAACAAAAGTAGTTTTTTTTTTATTCTTCGTCCTAACCAGCTGTGACAGTTTGCTTGGTTTCTATGAAATCTCCCAGCTCCAAATTTCTCATAAAAAATATTCTGATTGGCTGTTACTGTGCGGTGCCTCCCAGCGTTTTCACTTTCACTGTAGACAGACGGATTACTTCAGGCTGTAAATGTATCCCATCATGCCCCCTTTCAGACACGATGTCAGTTTTTTTATAGACTGATGCATTTCTGCCGAGTCACAATAAATTTTACAGCAGGCCAAGGACAGTAAAGTGATGCAGTAAAAAGGCAGCAGGCCACAGTAACCAGCGAGTGTTTATGTCTCCTCTGCAGCTGTGAAGAGGACGTGAACGAGTGTGAACGCGAGCTGTGTGAGAACGGCGGTGTGTGCGTCAACACTTTCGGCTCCTTCTACTGTAACTGCACGCCAGGTTTCGTGGGCAGCGCTTGCTCTGTTCGTCCTGTGCTTGTTCCGGATATGCAGGCTGGCCACGCCTACGTCGGGAAGGAGGAGCTTATCGGCATCGCCGTGGTGCTCTTCCTCATCCTCATCCTCATCCTACTATTCATCGCCTTTCGGAAAAAGGTCTTCCAGAAGAGCTATTCCCGGAATAACCTTTCCATGGTTCAGGATCCGGCTACGGCCGCCCTGCTGCACAAAGCCAACGGTGGCCACTATCCGCCGCTACGCTGCGCCATCGGAGAGCCAATCAGCTTGTACATGGAAGGAAGTCTGTCTGGCCCTCCTCAGGTTCCCGTCCGGCCAATGGCGTACACGCCGTGTTTTCCCGGAGACGCTCGGGGGACCCTGGAGAAACGGCAAGGGGACAGCCGAGGCCCGGAGCTGACGGAAATGAGCACGTTCCATCCGTCAGACTCGCCGCGGATTCTGGGCGGGACCAACAGGAGGGGCGTGGTCGTGTGCAGCGTGGCGCCAAATTTGCCACCGGTTTCACCGTGCCGGTCTGACTGTGATTCCCTACGGAAGAGTCCCTGGGAAGAGGATGGTGAGAGAGAGATCGGTATATCTGTGTTGTGTTTGTGTGTGTATCAGAGTATAAAAGAGGACAGCAGTGAGCGTTACTACTCCACATATCTGAGTCCACTCCAGGATTTCCATTTGTAGCTAGAGCACAGCTTAAAGAAATCTCCACCCAGTTACTGCTCCACACATTTATAAATCTAATTTTAATTGATTATACTAATTGAATATTAATAACAGATGAACAATAGTAACTATATTCCAACCTTTAATAAATAAAAAATTATGTCAACATCGCTCACATCAAATAATCAACATCAAATCAAATTTTCATTTTCACTTAACATTTGGTATATTGCATTATTTTATTTCAAGTAATATTTCCCAAACTCTATAGCTCTTTTAAAAAATAAAGTATACTTAACAATATAATATGAATGTCATATATGATTATAATATAAATAGCAAAAAAACAAAAGTAATGCTGCACATATAAACAATTATATATATATATATATATAAATATATATATATATATATATATATATATATATCGTTATTATTATTATTATTATTATTTGCTCATTTGTGTTGAGCATACTGAGTATATTTAATACATTTTATTTTACAGTAAAATATTTCAAAAAATGTTCCATTAAAAATTTTTTTCTAAATATAATTATATATTTTTATATTAAATTATTTTAATATAAGTAGCTGAAAAATGATAGTAATGTTGCATGTATATGCTTGTGCAAATCATTTTGCATGCATTTCGCATATATACATTTAAAAAAATTAAGAATATTCAAAGGATCTGTAATATTATTATTTTTATAATTTTTCCAAGTTGCTGATTCATCCATCAGTTTTTACTAGACATAATATATATATATTTTTTTTTATGACACTATTAATAGTTTATTTGAAATTGCGTGTGAATTATGCTGACAACAGTTGTAGTTGTTAAAGTGTATTGTGGTTGTGATGGAGAAGTGTTATGCGAACTTGAACACGATGACCCTCTCATTAAGAAAAGAAAACGTTTCTCGCTCCAGGCAAAATCATGCAACTCCTCTCCGCATCGCTCACATGCTCTGTTGTGTTTGCACGCATATGTTTATGCATGTTTATGTGTTTGCCAGTATGAATTTATCAGACGGCTTTGATCAGTTCATGCCCGCCAACTGTGAAATCCATCTTTCCCTTAACATGTTTTATTTAAACGTCGCATTTAACTGCATTTAACCTCACGCAGCTCAGAGATTGGCCGAGATCTGCCGTTTCACACACACACACACACATTCTCGTATCTCAGTAACCCCCTGAGGCTTTTTGGCATGCACATTTTAATATTCAGACTCTTAATGAACCCTATGGCAGCACTAGCATTGGCACAGCATTCAAACTGTATGCCGATGTATGAATGGTAAAGCGACCTATGACTGTTTTCAGCGCAGATAACACGACCTGCTGCCAGATTTCACGTTATCAGTGTACGCAGTGGCAGAGCACTGCACTTTTATCTTCTTAAACTCAGCTCCGTTTCCTGCTGTGACAGTTTAGGCAGACACGCACAGGATCTGGGGGAAAAAGCTTATATTTGTTGAAACTGTTTCCACCTGCAGCTTCCCACTAGCTAAGTTCATCTTTGTTAATGGTGTTTTCTGTAAATCAAATCAAAATATGGTTTCATATGAGGGTTACAGCCGAAATTGAAAACCGAGCTTCAGGTGGAAACCGTTTCATGCAATAAAAGCTTTTCAGATTTTGCTGCGTTTTAATGATGCTTTTTGTAAACCAAATCAAAAGTCACTTTATTTGAAGATGACATGGAAGTAGACCTGTTATTCTATAAACCGTCCCCCACAGAATCAGCAGAACTCAAGCTGAATTGAGATACCTGACACTGAAGTTCTACACATCCCTGTGATCTGAATAATGAATTTCAGCATGTTAAAATCCACTCCACAAAATCTACAGATTTTTTTACCCCAAAATCAGCGCTGCGAATGTGGAAAATGACCCTCTAAACTGATTTTTAAACTGTTTTTTTGTATGATTTATTTATTGATTTATTTATTTTTATTTTTGCATTTTGGTTCATATGGAAGTCTGGTTCCACCATAGAATAAAAAAATACAATTGCAACATTATATCTCACAATTCTGAATTTTTTTCTACAGTTAAGAGAAAAAAACTCAGAACTGTGAGATACAATCTCAGAATTTTAAGTTACAGTATTATAGAAATATAAGAGACAAAAAACTAAATTATAACAGATAGAAACTCAGAGTTATGAGTTAGAATCTCAGAATTGTGAGATAGAAACTCATAAATTTTAAGAGATATAAAATCTAAATTATGAGATATGTAAACTCAGAAATATGAGGTATAAACAAGGAATTATGACCGATATAAACTTAGAATTATGAGATGCAATTCAGAATTATGAGATATGTAAAGACAATCATGAGATATAAACTCGCACTTGCACTTCTGGTAATTTTGAATTCCAAAAAAAGAAATTGTTTGATAAAATTTCACAATTATAATTTCACATGGCAGAAACGGCCTTCCTTAGTTTTACATGTTTGTTTTATTTTCTGTTTTGTTTCGGTTTTTTGTATTTTCTTAAAAAAAATTGAATATATATATATATATATATATTAATAATAATAATAATAATTAAAAACTGACTTTTTTTGTTGTAATACATTTTAAAAAGTAATTTATTCCTCTGATGCAATGCTGAATTTTCATTGATTATCAAAAAAACATTTTAAATGTGTATCCTGTCACTTTTCATCAATTGAATGTGTCCTGGCTAGATAAAAGTATTAATTTCTTTCCTGACCCCAGACGTTTGCATTGACTCTCATTGTAGCCGCCTGGGATCTTAAACACAACTTTATTTCCTCAAGGACCAATAACCAATAATTGTAACTTCCATTTTCCTACATCTGTTGCTCTTTTTGTGAGTATTATACATCAGGCGATCTGTGAGTGTCCCACGGGTGTGCTTTTGAGAGAAAAAAGAAATTTCTTTAAAAGAGTATAAATCTTCACATCAGGAAATACCGAGCGGAGAGCGTTTATGGAAGTATGTATATGCAGTCCATTTACTGGAGAAGCTGATGTCAAAAGCCATTTTCCCTTTGGTATTAAATTCTCTCCCATCGGAGTCCTCCGAAGCTTTTTACCACCCATAATAACTTCCTTTTTCATTTTCTTGTGGTTTGCGGTCTCTCCCATTCAAACCCTCTTAGGTCTTAAAACTCTCCACCTGTGAAATACAAATCGAGACAATTATACGCAGCTGTTATAAGCAGCCATTTCCATGACACCATTAAAGCAAAGATCAAAGGAAAAATGTCTGGGAAAAGAAAGGAATTGAAGGCAAACATCAGAAGAGAGCACTTCTCGGATACAGAATGGCATGGAGATTCGCCCACAGCTGATGCACAAAACACATGTGTGTGTGTGTGTGTGTGTGTGTGTTTACTGTAAGTTAAGCTGTGATTGGTTGACGTCCTGATCTTTGTGTTCAGGGAAAGTGGATTTGCTGGAAGAGGTCACATGTTTCTCTGGCAGTAACAAGGGCAGCAACTCGGAGGTCCAGTCACTGAGCTCCTTTCAGTCGGATTCCTGTGATGATAACGGTAAGTGTGTGTGTGTGTTGCTCCTGCTCATTGTGAAAGGTTAAAACGACATGCGTCTTTCCTCAAGACTCTTCATGCAGTCATCTTCATTTTCCAATTTTTTTAATCTTTTTTTTTTTGAGTGAGGTGTGCGTGCTTGTGTGTGTGTTTGTATGTATTAAGTCCATGACTTAATACGCTTTTTGTTGTTGTTGTTGTTGTTTTTACAAACTTTAATAAAGCAAAACATGTTGATTCTTCATGTTTACTTATTTATGTATTATTTGTCATTTAATACCTTAATATTGAACTTTAAGAAATGAGACATGAATGATTCTCAAATCTGCAACAGAGAATCATGGGAGTTGTAGTTTTGTCACACGGACCTGTTGCCTTATAATCGGTAAAAGTATTTTCTATCAAGAATTATTGCTTTATCAACAGTACAACATGCAAACAAGCTAATTCTGTAATTGACATTGACTATTATGATTTATTGTAATGCATACCAATTTTTTTAAGTCTACTGATTTTAATGTTTTTTATTGCTAACAATACAGTTAAAGATTATTTTTGTTTGTTAATATATATATGCCAAATAATAATTAATAATAAGACTATGATAATTAGAACATGTACATTAATATTTTAATATTATAATTATGAATAAATAATATCTCACTTAAGCATGCATGACTATTGTATTAAAAAGTTAAATATGACATTGCAGTGACTTTAATTAATGCTCATCTCAACCAAAGATTTGAATGCAGCAGGTCTGTGTGTGCACGCGCGCGCGCGTGTGTGTGTGTATGTGTGTGTGTGTGTGTGTGTGTTGGTCACATCACCATCTCTCCTCAGATTCGCTGGAATGATGTCATGCTTGCCTTTCATTGGTCACAGCTAAATTCATCTGCAGCCGATCTGGCCACAGAAGCTTCTGCAGTGGACCAACAGTGTTACCGAAATTGTGGAGTTTATTCTTCTGTTTGATTGGCTTGTGTGTGTGTGTGTGTGTGTGTGTGTGTGTGTGTGGGTGTGGGTGAACCTTTCTGACTGGTCTTCATTGCTTTCTCTTTCCAAGCTTCCATAGTGACGGTAATTCGGCTGGTCAATGATGCAGTCGACACGATTGAGAATGAAGGTACTCTTTCCCACCGCTGGACTCTGAAGCATCTTCTTTAAAAGCGCTTGAAGACTCATGCACAAACCTTTAAACACACTCTTTTTTTCTTTCTCTCTTTTTTTTTTTAGAATTACACACATAACCATTTGCTTAGAAGTCAACATGTGGACCATAGACTTTTATTAGGGCTGTCGCTCACTTAAATAATTCATCTCATTTTATGCAGATTAATCATTTGAAGTATTCATGATTAATTGCATGTCAATATTTGATACAAAAAGCCCTCAAGTACAGATAATAAAAAAATATATATTTTATGTCCATTTCACATTAAAATGTATTTTTTTTAAATATAAAATAACATTTTTTATAATAATCCGAAATTACTTTCAATTTACAGCCCTATTTTTAATGTGAAAATTATTATTATGATTACACAACCTATCCCTTAAAAGAAAACCTTTTGAACTTTTAGTCTGCAGTCATTATGATTTTACATTTAACTTTTTTTTTTCTTTTTTCTTTAGTTGAAAGCATTCTCAAAGGGTTTTGTCTGTTTTAGCTTTGTTCTTCTCATTTCTTCCCCAAACCATAGTTAAGTACACTACAGAAGTAACTTTACATTATTAAATACTAAGAGAGTGTGTGTGTGTGTGTGTGTGTGTGTGTGTGTGTGTGTGTGTGTGTGTGTGTGTGTGTGTGTGTGTGTGTGTGTGTGTGTGTGTGTGTGTGAGAGACAGCATTACTCATGAGAAGAAACGTCACCCCACTCAGCAAGATGATCGAGCAAACACACACACACACGAGCCCCTGCTCAAATATTTTCGCTGACGAACTCACACCTACAAACACATCCCCAGATCATATATTACCCAGAACGGAAGAGCACAAATCTTGCAAACACACACACACACACGTTTGAAGTTGTAAAAAAAAAAAGCTTTTCAAGTGTATCTTCAAAGCTAGACATGCTAAAGTAATGTAGGCTGATGAGCCTGTTTGAGTTTTCCACTTGTCCTTTGATTCAGAGGTTGTAAATCTAACAAACTTCTGAATCTTGAAACTAGTTCATGCTGAGACATCTCAAAACTAGTTCATATTTACATATTTTTAAACCATCCCTTCATTTTGTCAGAGTACTCTTCTTTATTTTAAAGGTCCATGCAATATATTTGTATAGTTTCATTGGCCAATACAAAGTTCTGTTAGCATTAGTATTCTCATACTGTTCATTTCTTGAAGTGCTATTTTAGTATTATTTTATTGTTATTTTAGTATTATTGATATACTTTTATAGTATTTAGTACTATTTTGAATTAGGTTTTATTTATTAATATATTGATGGATTTGAAGTTTTTGTAATTTTGTGCTTTTGTTATTTTTATTAGTTAGTTTTTTTACATTTCTGTAGATTTAATTTATATATAAGTTTTAGTCATTTTAGTACTTTGAATTAAATTTATTTTCAATTATTAAATTTTTTCCTATTTTAATTTATCTAGTATTCATTTTCTTTTATAGTTTGTTTGTTTTTTAAATAGTTTTAGTTTTAGTTCACAGTAACAGCACTGCTTTAAAGTGGACTAAATAAACTTAATATAAATGTGAAAAATGGCACTTTTAAAACCAGCTCACAATGACAAATAATACACCTATTTGGTGTAATTGCTGATTAAACTATTTTATTATTATTGATATGGTCATTTCCAGCTAACTAGCTTATATTTTCCATCTGACCCTGGAGCACAAAACCAGTCTGAAGTCTGTGGGGTATATTTGTAGCAATAGCCAAAAATACATTGTATGGGTCAAAATTATAGATTTTTCTTTTATGCCAAAAATCATTAGGATATTAAGTATGGAAGTTCATGTAAATGACCTACTGTAAATATATCAAAATGTAATGTATATGTATTGCTAAGAATTCATTTGGACAATTTCAAAAGCAATTTTCTCGATATTTAGATTTTTTTGCGCCCTCAGATTCCAGATTTTCAAATAGCTGTTTCTCGACTAAATATTGTCCGATCCTAACAAACCATACATCAATGGGAAGCTTATTTATTCAGCTTTCGGAAGAGGTATAAATCTCAACTTCGAAAAATGTACACTTAATAGGGTCACATATTAGGATTGCTTTACATGTGTTTTAGTGGATATACTTTAAACAGTCTGTAAACTGATATTATATTCATATTTAGTCCAGAAGGTTTCGTCTAACGATGTAAATCTAATCTTATGAATGTTGTGGCATTGTGTGTGTGTGTGTGTGTGTGTGTGTGTGTGTGTGTGTGTGTGTGTGTGTGTGTGTGTGTGTGTGTGTGTGTGTGTGTGTGTGTGTGTGTTTGGGAGTGCTTGATTTTCACAGTAATTGACTGCAGACTCACTTACTTCTCTTGATTCACATTTAAATGACATTTGAGCTGTGAGCTTAATCACAGTCAATCAAACACAACGATGAAGATCAAACATGAGCACTTTAATAAGCTGGGAAGGAATGCACACATTTTTACACCATCATTCTCTCTCTCTTTCTGTTTTCACTCTCCATTATCTCTCACCCTTTTATATATTGACCATGGTATTCATAATTTCCCTAATATACTAGTTACTGCAGTTATTGCTAAAAAAATATTTTATTTAATAGTAACAATAAACAACACAAGCAGTTTTTTTTTTTATATCTATAATAGCTTTAATTTAGTTTTATTAATTTCAGTAATTCAAGCTAAAACAAGCAATGTTTAATTTGTAGTTTCAGTATTAGTAATTTAGTTTTTTGCACTTTTGTTGTTAGTTGCCTTTTTAATGTTTTCTTCTTTTTTAATGTAGCTTTACATTTACATTTCTTTTGGTTTTAATAATTTTAGAAATTCAAGCTAAAAAAAAACTTACGTTTAGTCATTGTTACTGTAGTTTTGCTTTTTTAGTACTTTAGAAACTTAAAAGAAACCACATTATTAGTTTTTTTTTATTTCGCTGTATCTTTAATTTATATTTATTTTAGTTTTAGTAATTTCATTCAAACTAAAAGGAAATCACATTTAATGTTTAGTTAAAATGTTAGTAATTTCATATGTTGTTGTCATTGTTGCTTTTTTATTATTTCTATGCGGCTTTGATTTTTTATTTATATTTTGAGGGATTTTATTAATACAAATTTTAAAAAGAAACCACTTAATTTTTTTATGTTTTCATTACGTATGTGCTTTTGCCATTGTTAGTTACTTTTTAATATTTCTATGTAGCTTCAATTACTGTTTATTTTTCTTCCCCAATTCCAGAGAAGTTGAGACATTGTGTAAAATCAAGAATCTGTTATTTATTCATTCTCTTTAACTTTCATTTAATTTACAAAAGTACAAAGAAACGATTTCCAAAGTTTTCACTGACCAATATAAATGTATTTTATAAATATGTGCAAATTTAGTTTTTGATATAGATGGCTGCAACACACTCCAAACAAATTTGGGACATAGTTACATTAAACACAGTCACATTAACGGTCCTCATTGTTTGGGAGTTGAGGACACTATTTGTTAAAGTTCTGCAAGCAAACATTTTGTCCAGTCTTGTCTGATACAAGACTTCAGAAGCTCAGCACTCTGTGACCGTCGTTGTCTGATTCTTCTTTCATCATATATTTTCGATAGAAGTCTAAAACATTCACTCTGTGTCTACGAAACCACGCTGTTGTAGCACATGCAGAATGAGAGCTGGCCTTGTCTTGATCTAATAACCATGGACTTCCCATGAAAGACATCATCTTGATGGGAGTATATGTCTCTGTATAATCCCAGTAAATGGCTCCATGTCAATGGTACCTTCAGTCACCCATGCTGTTTGCTCTGCTGCACTCATATACCATGACAAACATTTGCTTTTGCTTCTGTCACTAATGAAAGTCTGGGTGGTCCCTTTGGTCTTTGGGACTGAGAACTCGAAATCCATTTTTCCTGGAATCAAGTTGAAATGTGGACTCATCTGAGTACAGCACACATTTTCACACATTTCTTTTTGACTATCTGAGATGAGCTCTGACCCGGAGAACCCAACAGCATCTCTGAATAGAATTGATGTTTAGCTTTCTCCCCGAGTAACAGATTTCAGTTGCATTTCTTGATGCAGAAGAAGACTGTGGTAAATTCAGTGGTTTTCTGAAGTACTCCTGAGCCCATGAGGCTATATTTAACACAGCAGCTTCTTATACAATGCTATCTGAGGGCTCAAAGGTCAAGCACATTCAACTGAGGTTTCATACCTTGCCCTACATATACTGTGTTTTCTCTGGATTCCCTGAATCTTTTCACAATATTATGTATTCACAATATTTTGCATTCTTTGCAATTCTGCATTGCTGAATGTGATTTGTGATTTGTTTGACAACTTCTCTTATGAAATTTGCCACAAAGTGATGATTCATGATCATGTTTGCAAAGGCTGAGATGCTCCTCTTATTATACCCAAACATGATACCTTGACCTATTACCAATTCACCTGCTTACTGTGAACCGTTTCAAAACCATAAACTATATTCTATAAACTTTTCACTTTTATTTTGCCTCTGTCCCAACTTTTTTGGTATGTGTTGTAATGTGGAAATCTTTTTTTTTTTTTTTTTTTTTTTTTTGTCAATTAAATAAAAGTTAAAGAGAATGAACAAATCAAAGATTCTTGATTTTATTGCATTTTACAAAATGTCACAACTTCACTGGATTTGGGGTTTTAGATTTATTCATTCTTTCCAAAAAAAAAAGAATGTTTAATTTTTGCAAGGGTATCACAAGCAACAATATATCACAAAACAACACAAGTACTTTTCGCAGAAATAAATGTCAAGTATGATTTCAAAAGCATATCTTGGTGGGATGTTAGTGCATTTGCATATGGTGTTTGTAGACAAACACAGAGTTAGGATGGGTTTGGTGCTGCCCCACAAATCTATCTCTCTTTCTCTTTTTCTCTGTCTTCCTGCTTCTTTTCTGCCTGCCAGTGTCCGTTATGGATCAAGGTCAAAACTTCAACAGAGGTGATTCACGTTCTCTCTCCTGCTTTGTTCAGCTAAATCTCCCGGAGTTCTTGCCCTCCTTCCTTTTCAGACTTTGTTCTCTGGTCTATTCCTCCCTCTCTCGCTCTCCCTTTCCGTATTGCTGACAAACTGAGCTGTTGCATCTGGGAAATGTCACATCATCCAGCAGCGAGCTGCTCTTTGCCGACACACACCACACACATCCGAGTACCTGCAGTCCTCCGTCACCCCTTTCCTCTCTTTTTCTCATCTGTCTCTTCCCCCGCAGTGCTTCCATTGCTGACTTTGTGTTTTTCTTTTGTTTGATATTGATGTTTTCTGATAGTGAGGATTAGGCCGTGTACAGTGTGTGTGTGTATGTGTGCGTGTGTGTCCCTGCGCTTCTGTGTTTCCATGCATCACTGCATGCAGTCCTCACACTCTTTTAATTAGCATTTTTTAAATGAATGTGTTTCGCTTGTCAACAACGTGTCACTGACCTCTGAACCTTGACCTCTTGTCCTGGCTGTGTCTTCGATCACCTCGCAGGCATGTCCACTCACTACAGCAAGACCTGCATGTGGAGATGCTCAGTGTAATGTTTCTGTCCCCACCAAAACTCAAATGGATTACAAATGGGCAGCTGAGACTCATTTGAAAAACGTGCCTGTGGAGACATTTCTGAAAAATTATATTAGTTGCTTTATGCAGTTTCTGAAACACTTTCAAAGTGAAATGAGTTCAATTTTATCCAAAACAGATTGATACATATTTATTTCAGTTTTAGTTATTTTAGTATATCAGTTAATTTCCAACTAAACGAAAATGGGAATTTTTGCCTTTCCAATTAGGTTAAATTGCTGAAATTATGTTAAATAAGGTTTATATTTTTTAACAATTATAATAAACCCGGTGAGTCGTTTTAACAGTAAAACGTGTTTATATATATGTATATATATATTATTATTATTTATTTTATTTTTTTATTATTATTATTATTTATTTATTTTTTTATGAACCAGAAATTTGAGAAAAAAAAATGTATACAAAAATGTTTAACAGTATTGTGCAAAATACCTTTTTTAATTGATAAAAAGGAGAATATGTCTTTATTAATTGATAATCCGCACCAAAATCATAATTTGTGCAAGCATGAATAAAAGTTGATGGTGTTTTACTGACACAAGTGCTGGACACTGCGGTGAATTGTATGTATAGGTACGTTTTTTGCAAAAGCAAGAAGCACGTTTTTCCAATGAGCCTATGTTGCAAACGGGAGACACTACAGTCTCAACAAGTGCTTCCGTTTGGGACAGGACTGATGTCAAACCTGTTAACCTCCCTTCAGAATGACAAAGCATACAGCCCTACATGATTACGTTCCTACCAAAGGACCCCTTAGTTGTTTGCCCACTCGATGTTTACTAACTTCCTGCTTCCTGTTTCACCAGCATACCACTGGGACACTTCTGATTGGCTGCCGAGCACACGCTTACCAGACATCGAGGAAGTCCCCACCTATGAGACGGGTGAAGTGGTGTGGCCTTAGAATCTGACTATTACCTTGGCGGATTCGATATCGATAGCGACTACCCGCCTCCTCAGGAGGAGGAGTTTATGCTCCCAGGACCAGCTGCCTCCGCCCCTTCCCACTGAGGAATACGACACCTCACCCGCCAATCAACCCGTTTCCAGGGAGAGCACTTCTGAGCGGGGACCGCAAGCCCCGCCCACACTTTCACCCCAGCCAATACCTGCCTCCGCATCAGCTGCCACTCGGCTCTGCGGGGGAGGAGTTTAGCACTTTTACAAGCAGGGAGGAGCGTCTGTCCGTCAATGCCTCCTCTGCCTCCGACGTATCCTCTGTGCCCTGCGGGTTTGAAGACTCTGAGACGGGAGGAAGCTTGGATAGTTTGGAGGACACGCACATGCACCCACATACACAGCAGACTGAGGTCTGACACGCCACCCTGCCAACTACAGACAAAGTTAGTGACGTCAACAGGACGTGTTTTCCCACATAAAAGACACTAAACTCTTCGTCTGTCTCAGTTGTAAGACAGATTCGGTCTGAAGACTAACTCTCAGTGCTGCCCTCTGCATGAGCAGCTCAAATATAAAGCACAGGAAGTGGAACTGGAAGTGATGTCATGGTTGGGGACCAGACAATTAAAGCAACAAGAAGCGTCATATTGAACGGAGACCAATGATCTGTAGACATGTTTTCAGAAATCGCCTGGTGCATTTCATTGTTGCTTCCAGTTCCTTGATTTGTTTGGTGCTGTGTTTGAAATCTGGATCTGTCCTAAAACCTAGTGAGCCGCCTACCTAGACGAGATTTTGCTGCCTTCTAAGATACAAATTGTAAGCTTAAATAATTTTTTTTTAGAATTGCATAAAATAAAATCCTTTTTTAATTACATATTTTAGATTATTAATGCAAGGAATAAACTTACATCTACATAGAATAGAGAATGGCAATCAACAATAATGACATTAAACAAAATACTAAAAGTAATAGAAATAAAAATATATACAAAGCTATTACATTTTATTTGTGATTACACTTTTTTTTTTATTTATGCAGAAACAAAACTTAGAATTACATACAATGAAGTATGAAAACAATTATATACTAATAGTAATACCAAACTACTGTAAGTAAATACAAAACATACATTTGTTTTGTTTAACTTCAGTTTAGATATTTTTTATTTGAATTGTATAAAGTGGAAATCCTTTGTACTTAGACTTTTTTATTTATGCATAAAACAAACTTAGAATTGCGTACAATAAACCTAAATTAAAATTAGAATTTTAAATACAGCATAAATAAAGTAGTAGCTCACATATACAACCCTGAATGCATTGTAAAGAAAAAAAACCTTATCCAAGATGAAGAGATATACTCATTTAATTCAGAAAAATATTAATAAAAATAATGTAATTTAAAAATGACTTTTAGTTATGCAAATATTTGTGTAAGTTCATACACACTCTACTGAAATCAAATGTGACTCAAGGCTCAAATTAAGCTAAAAATAAATCAATAAACGCCTAAGGGGGTCTTCAGGTCTTAGCTGGTTTAAACTGGTTCAACTGTTTTCCCAGCAAGCAGATGTTTAGCTAATGTTTCCCAAATGCCAAACCCCTTCTAAAACCATCCAAAAAGTCCAGCTTGGCCAGGCTGGGAGACCAGCCAACCACCTTAGGCTGGTTTCAGCAGTTTTTTGTGTTCAGCGGGGGGGCGCTTTGCATCAAACTTGGCAGTTGAGTTGCTTTCTTTGTAAACCGTTCCAAATCGCTCACTTATAAGGGTCCGTTTGAGTTCGGATGCCACCTTAGAAGGCAGCTCACTAGGTTTTGCAGCCGATCTTGTCTGTGTGCACAGGTGGACATATATATGAAACCGTTTTCTATAAACAGTCAAAAAGCACACAAGTTTTATGTATCTTCCCAAATTTTTTTTTTTTTTTATAAATGCATTTACTTTTTTGCACTAAACTGATGGATATGTTCAGACTTACAGCGGCCCTGTCTAAAATAATCCTGTCATGTCACATTTAAGGCCCTGGACTGGTAGCAGCGTCGTCTTTTGTGTGAAGCATTAGTGGGTCCTGAATAGCACTATTTTTCAAGCTGATCGTTTTAGACGAGCGTTTTAAAGGAACGTGGGCAACTCTCTTCTGTAGCTTACGTCTCCTCTTTTTTTGTCTTGTCAAAACATCACGGTAACATATCAGAAAGCCATAAGCAGAAGAATATCATCAATAATGTTTTGTGTTCGCAGGCACTTACAATGCAAGAATGACACATGCCTGTAGCACGCACCCCAAAAACCTCATCCGGTTCTCAAACGACCCAAACCAGAGAAATAGTGGAACGAGAGAGCGAAAGCAATAAACGGCAAGTCAGAAAGAAGGAAATGCCAAGTCCTGAAACGGAATACTGAATAAAAGATGCAGGGAAAGAAAATGTAAAGAAAGTGAAAATCAATAAAATAAAATCAAAATGAGAACGAGGGAGGAGAGAGAGAGACGGAGACGTGATACTGTGGACCAGCTTTGGATTGGAAAGGCGTATAGAGCCTGAAGGGGACAGGACTGAGATGTTTGGCGTGAGCTGATTTCAGAGCTTGCACTGTCATTTTGAATGCCATTGGGCGGAGCGTTTTTTGTAAAAGCTGTAATTTTGACGGCAATTGTTGTACAGTGTATATACGTAAGTTGTTCAAATGCAGATTTTGTAGATATTGAACTGCAATCTGGCAGGGTTTGTGCACCCAGCAGATGAAAAGGACAAACACGCAAACTCACGTACTTTCACTGGCATTTTTAACAGATTTGATTTTTTTTGCAGCTGCTTTTAACCTTTTTTCAGAATATGTTTCTCCGCCCCTTTTTTTAAATTGTATTTTTTGTTTCCATTTCACCGTGTTTATATTCTAGAAAAGGGAATTCCTCTACTCCTGATGGATTTGCGCAGGGAGTTTATTTTTATTCATTTGTTTGTATTGTTTTAATTCGTCTTTGATTCGTTTTGTTTTGTTGACCGTGTAAAACAGTATTAAACATGCTTGTTATACTGTACGTGTAAAAATGGTTTTCTTCACTCCTGGATTTTTGTTTAGTTTGTTTTGTTTGGTGTTTTTTTTTAAATCAATGCTAAAATTAAAAAAGAATATTGATCAAAACTGTATATGACTTTGAAGTTTGTGGGTATTTTATTTCAACGCAACATGAAATACTGTAAATGTCTCATCTTATCTTTTTAGTTCACATGCTGAGAAAAAATAGGTAACATTTTAAAGTAAGGTCTGATTAGTTAACATTAATTCATTGACTAACATTAAAATGCGTTAATATATTTTAACGCTAGTTAATAAAAATAGTTAGTTCACGTTAGCTCAGGTCCATTAAAATAATATTAACATGTTTTGATTAGTTCACGTTAAGTTAAATGTAAGAACTTAATGTAAACAAATGGAACCTTACTGTAAAGTGCTACCAAAAATATTCTTTAAAATTAAATATATAAACAGTAACACTTCACAATAAGGTCCCATTATTTAATGCGTTAAATAACAATTATTACAGTTGTTAAAGGCGTTAATTACTTGTTAACATTAGTTAATGAAAAATATTCATACTTAGTCAATTTCCATTAATATAATTAACAGATTCAACTTTGGATGGTAATATATTAGGACATTTTGTAATTAACAATACATTTTACATTTAAAATTTTAGCTTAAGATTTAAGCTTTAGAAATATTTTTCATTGTTAGTGTGTTAACTAACATTATTAATGTTATCAAATGTAAAGTGTATTAACAAATATGGCCTAGTGTGTCCAGTTTTAATGATCTAAACAAATTATATTTGATCAGATTAAATCCTGCCTCACATTATTTCCAGCTGAATAATGTCTTTCTGCAGGTAAATGTTTTGTCTTTACACCTAAAAGCATTGGAAATGTGATACGTTGTTGTGATATTTTTGATGTTTTGACCCAAACACACACAAAAAAAAAAAAATTCTCGTTTGAATATTAACACTCACCTGATAATCGCAATAACTCCACTTCAGATGTTTACAATCAGTGTGTGTATAATAAAAGTTCAGGATCGATAGCAACTCGTCAGAGTCTTTCCAGAAGCGAGGAGATACGCAGTTTGGTATTTAATCAGTTGTGTGTAAGAGTGTGTGTAGTTCGAGTGTAATCAGGCTCTCACTTTGAGAGCTTCAGAGGCTCATTATCTTCTCCAGCACTGTGGCTTTTGGAGTGGACAGGGTGCTTCGATTTCTTGTCCTCAATCATTTTTTTTGCCTTTGACTTTAAGGGCCTGTT